>NC_051063.1:94410454-94710454 GCF_004664715.2 Peromyscus leucopus | reverse complement strand
AAGTCATGACCCAAAATGTCCAAGAAATTTGTGACACCATGAAAAGACCAAACCTACGAATAATAGGGATAGAGGAAGGAGAAGAATACCAACTCAAAGGCACAGAAAATATATTCAATAAGATCATAGAAGAAAACTTTCCCAACTTAAAGGAAATGCCTATGAAGATACAAGAAGCCTATAGAACAAAAAACAGACTAGACCCCCCCAAAAAGTCCCCTTCACCACATAATAATTAAACAACTAAACGTACAGAATAAAGAAAGAATATTAAGAACAGCTAAGGAAAGTGACTTATAAAGCCAAGTGACTTACAAAGGCAAACCTATCAGAATAACACCTGATTTCTCAATAAAGACTTTGAAAGCCAGAAGGACATGGACAGATGTAATGCAGACACTAAGAGATCATGGATGCCAGCCTAGACTAATATACCCAGCAAAACTTTCAATCATCATAGACGGAGTGAACAAGACATTCCAAGACAAAGCCAGATTTAAACAATACTTTTCACAAACCCAGCCCTACAGAAAGCACTAGAAGGAAAATTCCAACCTAAGGAAGTCAGATACACCCTTGAAAACACAGGCAATAGATAAAGCCATAGCAGTAAACCCCAAAGAAGAAAAGCACACACACTACCACCAAAAAATAACAGGAATGAACAATCATTGGTCATTAATATCCCTTAATATCAATGGACATAATTCACTTATAAAAAGACACAGGCTTACAGAATGGATACGAAAACAGGACCCATCTTTCTGCTGCATACAAGAAACACATCTCAAATTCAAAGATAGACACTACCTAAGAATAGAAGGCTGGGAAAAGACTTTCCAATCAAATGGTCTTAAGAAACAAGTGGGTGTAGCCATCCTGATATCCAGCAAAATATACTTCAAACTAAAATCAATCAAAAGAGATCAAGAAGGGCATTACATACTCATCACAGGAAATATCCACTAAGATGAAGTTTCAGTTCTGAACATTTATGCCCCAAACACAAGGGTACCCACATATTTGTTTGTAATAGCCAGAACCTGGAAACAACCTAGATGCCCTTCAACTGAATAATGGATAAATAAAATGTGGTACATATACACAATGGAATACTACTCAGCAGAGAAAAAACAATGACATCATGAGGTTTGCAGGCAAAAGGATGGATCTAGAAAAAAATCATCCTGAGTGAGGTAACCCAGACTCAGAAAGACAAACATGGTATGTACTCATGCATAGGAGGATACTAGATGTAAAACAAAGATGACTAGAAGGCTACTCACAACTCCAGGGAGGCTACCTAGAAAACAGGACCCCAAGAAAGATACAGGGATCGCCCAATGACAGAGAAATGGATGAGATCTACATGAACAACCTGGACTTGATTGGGGTTATGAAGGGCAAGGATCGAGAGAAAGAGAGCTTAGGGGAGTGGGAGATCCCAGCTGGATCAAGAACAGAGAGGGAGAACAAGGAATAAAAGACCATGATAAATGAAGACCACATGAGAATAGGAAGAAGCAAAGTGCTAGAGAGGCCCACAGAAATCCACAAAGATACCCCCACAATAGACTACTTGTTGTGGATATCATTCTATATAAATAAAACACTGATGGCTAGTGACCAGACAGGAAGTATTGGTGGGACAAGGAGAGAGGAGAATTGGGGAAACAGGAAGAAGGGGGAGAGACACTGCAGCCACTGCCAGGATAAGCAGCATGTAAAGACGCCGGTAAGCCACCAGCCATGTGGCAAGGTATAGATTTATAAAAATGGGTTAATTTAAGATATAAGAACAGTTAGTAAGAAGCCTGCCACGGCCATACAGTTTATAAGTAATATAAGCGTCTAAGTGATTATTTTATAAGTGGATTGTGCGACTGCAGGGTTTGGGGAACCTGGAGAGAAGCCCTCCAGCAACAACTACTAGCAATGGTCGAGAGACAGCCCGAACTGACCTATTCTGGTGATAGGATGACCAAACACCCTAATTGTCATGCTAGAAACCCCATCCAATGACTGAGGGAACTGGATGCAGAGATCCATGGCCAGGCCCCAGGTGGAGCTCCAGGAGTCCAATTGGCCAGAAAGAGGAAGGTTTGTATGAGCGAGAATTGTTGAGACCAAGGTTGGATAAAGCACAGGGACAAATAGCCAAACAAATGGAAACACATGAACTGTGAACCAATAGCTGAGGAGCTCCCAACTGGATCAGGCCTTCTGGATAAGTGAGACAGTTGATTAGCTTGATCTGTCTGGGAGGCATCCAGGCAGTAGGACTGGGTCCTGTACTCAGTGCATGAGTTGGCTGTTTGAAACCTGGGGCTTATACAGGGATGCTTGGCTCAGCCTGGGAGGAGGGAACTAGACCTGCCTGGACTGAGTCTACTAGGTTGAACTCAATCCTCAGGGGAGTCTTTGCTCTAGAGGAGATGGGAATCAGGGGTGGGCTGGGAATAAAGGGGAGAGGGGGGAGAACAAGGGAATCTTTGGCTGATATGTAGAATTAAATTAAATTATAAAATAAAAAAAGAATAAAAAAATACAGATACTCAGTAAAGACAGATCCAGACAGAGGAAACCTCTAAATGATTTATAGTATGTTAAAAAATGTAAATAGGCTTGGGAAAGAAAAGAGAAAGGGTAGAAAAATCACAGATTAAAAAAATAGTTTAAAAATATAGTAAAGTCCTTAAAAAAAGAAACAGAGTAAAAAATATAATAAGCCATGGAAAGCTGGGATGTACACAGAGAGTCTAGATTCTGTATGCTATTGTGCTGTCTTTAGATTTTCTGATTGCTAATGAAGGACTGGCAGCTGTTAAGACACATTGGGTTATGAAAACTGCTGGATTAAACCAACCTATACATTTTTAAAATGTCTTGGCTTCAAAATGGAAGTCAAAAGATATGTTACTTTGAGGGAGAGGTTATACTTTTATTTCCACAGGAAATGAGAGGCTGTGGATACATTTCAGGTTAATATGGATCAGGTTTGATTGAGGAAGACCCCCTGAAAATCTTGACTACAGACATAAAGAAATAAACCTAAAAAAACTACAAGACATGTGATGTATATTTTACTTGCTCAAACATAAAACAAAAAATCATCTTTGGCTGACTTGTGTATAATGCACAGTCTATATTTGTATTAATACAGATTATGTGTGTTATCTTTGAAAGTTTATGTATTTTCAGAACAAGGGGACCAGACACTAATAAAAATGGATGGCTCTGATGATCGAGCATCTCAAAATGCCTCTGTTATAGTCTCCTCAGAATTCTGCATCCAAAACAGCTTCAAGGCTGCTGGTGGAGATGGTCCAGCCTCATAAACTACTCCAGCCAAGACTTAACCATCATCCTAAATTTTCTCAGCACCCCCAGACAACAGGAAGCAGTCTAGAAAAAACAACACCCACATTCCCAAAAGATGGGGGTATGGTTGTTTGCCATCATTTAAAGGGGTTGGTTACAACTGTTATTGGTCATAGTCAGGAAAAAAGGTAAACAAAGGAGTTAAATTCAAAAAGCTCTTTCTGAAAAGAAAAATGGCGGGTATAGAAATGATAGGATAAAAGGGTAGATTATCGAAATTACTTTTAAACTTTTAAAAAAGTGACCACTAGTCTTAAATATTTTACATTGGTATGGATTTCTGTATATTGATACAAGTGTAAAGTTATTTTTGCTATACTATATGTATGCTTCTACTCTTGTTTGGTGTATTGTGAGTATGCAACTCATTTAAAAGTGTAGTATATAATTAAAACTACAGGTTAATAGTCATATATAATAATGAAACTTGTAGTCATATTAGGTATGTTTTCAAGGTTAAACAGATACATTTAGATAGATGGCCTTCAAGCTCTTCAAAGATGTACATAATATGGCATTTAAAATATTTTAATAACCTAAGGCTTTTAATCACAGTGAGACATGTCTGTTCCTGACAGTACCAATTTGCTTCAAAAGAGGATGATGGGTATTGAAGAAACTCCATATGGAATTTGTTTTGTTTATGGCAAAAGCCAGTCATTTGGGCAAAGAAACTGCCCTTGCCTCAACTGCTGACAGTTATTGTCCACACTGGACCAGCAGGATGAAAAAAAAAAAAAAAAGCAACTGCTAAACTTTGCCAAGACAAGGTAGGATAGTCCATCTAAATTCCCTGCTTCTCAGAAATGTCTATCAGATATACTGGGCCTGAAGCCTAAAGTTGGATGCCCCAACATTGCAGAAAAACTACTGGTGACTGTGCAGGCAGCCAGATGTCTCTGTCATTTCTAGAATTTTGGAAGTTGCTTGCAATGCACTTCTTGTTTGCTCAGGTAATATTCTTCTGTGGTCTTTGACGAGTTGAAGACTAGATGGTTATAGTTACAGTTTGCCTTAGTTATGATAAAGAGGTAAATGAGGTATAAAACTTTAGACTCACAAACATAAATAATAAAATATTTTTTTCTAAATTTGCCAAATACAAATGGTCTGGATATTGGAACTGTAATTCTTACTTGATAACTGTTTTTGTTGTCTATAATTTTACTTTGTTAAAATTAAAACTTTCCTTTTTTATTTACATAAAAAAGTGGAAATGCTGTGGAATAATCCTGTACACTGTGAAAATGTGTTGCTCTCATTGTTAATAAAAAGCTGATTGGCTGATAGCTAGGCAAGATTTCAGGGGCAGAGAGAATGCTGGGAGGAAGAAGGGTGCAGTTTAAGGATTTGCCAGGAGACTCAGAGGGAGCAAGACATTCTGGAGGGCAGTAAAGCCATGAGTCATGTGCTTTCAGAGTGTTCTGGGACAGAGCCTAGCAGAAATGTCATCAAAGAGATCAGGGAGACTTCATCCAGCAAAAGATGGGAGCAGAAGCACAGCCCTACAGCCAAATATTAGGCAGAGCTTGGGGAGTTCTGCAGGGGAGTTTGGGGGAAGATTGAAGGAACCAGAGGAGACATGGACACCACAAGAACATGTCCACAGAAATCAACTGACCAGGACTCATGGGGACTCGCTGAGATCAGGAAGCCTTTAGGGGTCTGACCTAGGACCTCTACATATATGCTATGACTGAGTAGCTTGGTGCTCTTGTGGGACTCTTCACAATGGGAGCAGGGGCTGTCTCCGACTCTTTTGCTTGCTTATGGGACCCTTTTCCTACTGGGTCACCTTGTCCAGCCTTGATATGATAGCATGTGCCTAGTATTATTGTAGCATATTATGCTATGTTTGGTTATGTTTGGCTGATATCCCTGGGAGGCCTGCTCTTTTCTGAGGGGAGACAGGGGGTGGATGGTGGTGGGAGATAGAGTGGGGGGTTGGTGGGCATGGATCTGGGGGAGAGGGAAGAGGTGGAGAGGAGAGACTGGGGGAAGAGGAGGGAGAGGAAACTGAGGTTGGGATGTAATATATATGAGAATAATAAAAATAGAATGTATAACCACTAGACACTAATTTTATTATATTTTAGTTATATACTGGTAAATATAAAGTATATATCATAAAATTTAAGTTATACGATAGTAAGAAGCAATTATTTATGTTGTCTTTGCATTAAAGTGGCTTGGCATAATCTTGTAGACATTGGGCTCTCACATACTGGATACACAATGATGTCAGAATCCTAATTTTGGTCACCTTACTAGCTACAACATTTGTCCTGGAATAGTCTTGAAAAAAAGATCAAAGAACACCAGGTGGCAGTGGTGCCTAACCCTAACCTAGAGGCAGAGGCACAGGGATCTCTGAGGCCAGCCTGGTCTATAGAGGGAGTTCCAGAACAGCCAGGGCTACAAAGAGAAACCCTGTCTCGAAACACCACCTCTCCACAAAAAAAGACATCAAAGAAGTAAACAGCTAGTTATTAAAAGTATTAGTCCTATTTGATTTAGTTGATTAAACTGATTTCCACCTGGCATTGCTCATCTTTGAAATGCATCAATAAACCAGTCCTCCCTAAAGAAGAATGAACTACTTCCAAATCTTCAATTTCCTTATCTATTCAACACCAGTCTTCCCTTACTGCAGAGTCCTTGTCACACAGGGTCACTGCTAAGTGAGAAACTATGCTAAAACACTGTCAAAAAGTTTAATGGAAACATTGTTACTATTTTATTGTTTTTTGAAACAGAGTTTCTCTTGCTGACTGACTTTGTAGATCAGGCTAGCCTCAAACTCAGAGATCCTTCTGCCTCTGCTTCCAGAGTGCTGGGATTAAAGGTGTGTACCATCAATGCCTGGGTGATTGTTAATTTTTTGGAATTGCAGATAGACCCAATATGACAGAGTGAGATTAGGAGACATATATGATTAAGTTCATAAATTTAAAGTCTGGATTTTATCACTTAATAGCTACATTATTCTGAGCCAATTATATCCTCAAGAAAATGGGCATACTGAATCTGGCTTAAATGGGTGGTATAGGATAATAGATAATGTATGTAATGTGGTTAAATGTACTCTCATTTATTTAAATTTTTGAGAAATCACTTATGACTCAAAATGAGATAAAGTTTAAGAATACAAAATATTGCTTCTTAGAAAAGGAACTAATTCTCTATAAATGACAGTCCACTGAAGTATCACTCTTGAACAATTAAAATAGAAAATGATCTTTTGCCAGGACTAAGCATGCTATGCCTAATTTCTGTCTCTGTTACCTACTGTTCTTTTTATGTTAGGCAAAACATGCTGTCAAAACTGATAATAAAATCACTAGTAATTGGAGAAATACACCAGAAATATTCAATTATGCGCCAAAACTTAGATGGGCACAGTTCAGAAAAGACCATTAGTTTGAATATGAATCTTCAAAAAGAATTATTTCTCTCAAAGGAAGGTCAGATTCCAAATATAGAACTTGAGCATAACTGAGTAGAGCAGGGGAAAGCTCAGAAGTATAGTGGATACATAGCACGCACCAAAACTCTGGTTTGAATCCTCAATACATGCACTTCCACACATGCACTTGCACACACAAGCAGAGAATAAATAATTAAACAATATGTAACAAGGTAATAGTTTAGTATTTCTGCTTTTAACTTACTGCTTCCCACATTTCAAATGAATGTGACATAGCAGTGACTAATAACTCACTGTCAGAATGGTTTACCTTGTTAAATAGCTAGATTAAACAATATGCATTGGGGCCAGAACACCAATATCAAGTTCTTCTTCTCTCTAAAGTCCTTAAAACAACAACAACACAAACCCCAACTTCCCTCTGCTTTTCTTCACTGGACCACATTTCAATTGATTTACGTTTCTTAGTAAAAGGAATCAAAGACTTCACAAGCAGGAATAATCAGCACTCACTTAGCCAAAATCCACTATTCTATAAGCACATACTCTTGTGCCAGCCTAAGAATTCAGGTGGTTACTTCACCACATCCTCATCTTTTAATTGACATTTCCTGTCTCCAGGGAGCACTTTCATCTTTGAGTTTCGTGTTCATGTACCAGCTTTCATTCTTTCTTCCAGCTTAGTTTCTCACCTTAATTCAAAACAATGCAACTCAAATGACACCACTGCACTAGATCTCCAATGTCTTTCTGTATTACATAAGCATGAGACCGGAAGAAAACTTACAGTGAGGGCAAAGATGAGTGGGGAAAAATGTGGTCAAGACATTTTCATGATACAGTGACTGATATGAAAATGTGATACACTATGACATACAGGACTAAGTGTGACATCTTGGGATTGATTATCCAGAGCATAGTACCACTACTATAATGGTGGAGCTTCTTAGTTCTGAAAATGAAACATTTTTTTTAATACTTTAAAATTTTACATACACTTACTTACATTTTTGAATAGTTGCTCAGCAAGTTCTCTGATGTGCTTTATCATCTTCAGTGGGTTATTTTCTTCAACTTTAATTCTCTCTACTTCAAAAGCTACCAACTTGGAAAAAAAAGCAGATGGCAGTAATCAGTACCTAAATATGCTGAATTTAAAAATTGGTATTTTCATACAATATGCAAACTAAAAGCCATCTAAAATACATATTATTTTAAAAATAAATTACTTTAGATTTGTACTGGGTTTCACCTCTACCCCAAGATGACAAAGGCTTATCAAATCTATGGCTTGCCAGGTAGTCTCTACTCAGTGACTCTTGGGGAATAGTCATTTATGGAGTGCAAAGAAGCTTTTTCACCCTACAGGTCTCACTCACGATAATTCACTTACATAGAAAAATTCAGAAAAGTGAGGAAGTCTCCAAATATTTCTTTAAGTTACAAATATGAACAAACAATTCATGTCATGATGACTGGACTCTATGGTCAGTATGACCTGGGTTTAGATTCCTCATCTATAAATGAAGATGGAACAGTAGGATGGTATTTAGATTCCTTTTAGTTCTCAAGAGATATATATGGACTCCATCTCCCTATTAACTAGTTTGCTAAGACAACTGTGTGGGAGTATATACTTACTGTAGAGGGCTGACATGAAATGTATGAGAGTAAACGAGTGAGAAAGAGGAGGAACTAGAGTTTCTTCCTTCCAGGAAAACAAAGATGGGACATAGACTAATGTTGCTATTAATAAAGTTTCAGAGACCAGTAAATGAGTTAGAAAAGAACTTTGGCAAGCATCTTAGTTTAACTATATAAGCCATCAACCACTGAGTACTTAATTAGGAACCTAAAGATTGATATAAATGTTAGTAGGATCAAAGGCCAGTCACATTAACTGTTAACAGGAAATCAAAGCTTAGTAAGTACCTACAAACAACTGTGCAAGTCAGGGTACTATGCCTTACACCTGCATGTGCTCATTACTAAATGAGGCACTGGTGTAGGTCTTCATCCAGAACAGAAGCTCTGCTTCGCTTTCCTTACCCATGAGTACTTAGCTATCTTTACAAGAATAAAAGACCCATCTCAGGGGGAAAAAAAAGACCTTCATTCCTACTTTCTTTGAACAAGATAAGCCACCAATGGTAAAAGGTAACAAAGCCTTCCTCATTTTGGGTTTCAGGAGTGACTTTCTTTAATGTACAACAGGAACTTTAAAATCTACTGGTTCCATGGGCTGGAGAGATGGCTCAGAGGTTAAGAGCACTGCTTGGTCTTCCAAAGTTCCTGAGTTCAATTCCCAGCAACCACATGGTGGCTCACAACCACCTGTAATGAATTCTGGTGCCCCCTTCTGGCTTGCAGGGATATGTGCAGCCAGAACACTGTATACATAATAAATAAATAATATTAAAAAAAAATCTACTGGTTCCAATACAGTGATGTTTCAGAAACTGAAATACAAATGATATTCACTTTCTTGTCCCCATAATGCACTGCTTGAATATAGAATTATATGATAAATGGAAAATACATTTTAAAAAAGAGAAAGCACAACAAATGTAAAATAGTATCCTATTCACTTATTCTATTTCTCCCTGTATATGGCCAAATCCTTGAAAAGATAGAGACTATATATCTGTCCCAAATATTTCTACTAGGATAGCTACAAAATGGTAATTATTGTTAGTAGGAATGTTATAAACTTAAATTATGGCTCTATGACATTGATGGATTAAACATAACTCTAATTTACAGTCACATATCTGTGCATCAAGTTAGACCTAGCTGCAGACTGACAATGACTGAACTATTATATTTTTTTAAAAATGAGTCTTATTTATATAAGCACTGTCCAATCTTTCAAAAAGATCTAAGAAGCTATTCAATCATAGTTGTTCAAAATCTTTTTGTACTTTTGAAACATTCTATAATTTTCTCAATTTACATTATAGGTATCAAGATTTGATATACATAATATTTGATTACTTAATATTTAATTTATAATGTTTATAAATTTGAGTAAACATTATAATAATGGTTTTTGCTTTTAACTATTAGTTGTTGATAAGAACTATACCTCATCAAAGAGATCACAGGCTCTATATGGAGGCCCTCTTTCTGAAACAAAACCTGCAAATGCCATTCCATTGAGCACTTTAGTGAGGAAATCATTCTCAACCAAACCACGCTGCCCCAAGAAAGCTGTCTGTAAAGAAAAAAATGTGAAATGATAATTTATCACTGGGAAATGGTCAAATGGTTAAAATAAAAATAGAAAGATTGAAGATTGCCTGAATGCTTTCAGGTATAACTAAACAATGTCATGAAATGTGTTTCTCTCAAAGGGTTTTGTCTAATACCTGAAATATTACATGTATTGGAAAGAATAAAAATTAATCCATCTAAAAGACAGGAGGAAAAAAAATCAGGTATTAATACTTGACTTTAAGAAGAGAAACGTCAATTTTAAGTTTACATACTCTGAAGAAAAATATTACGCCAACTCTATGAGTCACATAACACAGAGACTTTAATCACATTCAAAAAAATTCATTCAATACATATGGCTAAGAAAGTGTTCTTTTAAATGAGTCCACTTAACTAACAACCTAGTACTATGTCTTACTTTGTGAAAATGTATCACAGGCTCAGCATGGATCCGTATAAGCTGGAGGCATGACCTATATCCTTGGAACAGTTGTGCAAATAACCTAAGGAAAACTGCTCGTACTTCTTTATCCTGGAAATGTAAAAAGAAACACACAGGTAATTTAATTAAAAAAAATTAAGTAAAACAGAGAGAAGAAGAAAGTTTGAGTGAGCAGCATGCTGTGCTTCCCATGCTTGTCTCCCCACGCAGCAGGCACAGTCTCATGAGAGTCTACTTATTCTTGGGTGAAATGGTTTGTTCTTTCTACTGAACCAAACATAATTTGATTCTAGTGCATACAGTTCTCTTCCAGAGGAAAAATAAGTAGCACAATTTCCTCTTTTACTGTGTCAGAGAAAGGAATATATGCCAAGACCTCTGATTTTTATAAATGCAAAAATTATAGTTATGAATATAAAAGGGAAAAACACTCAAAATATTATACTTTAAAGGCTTATGAAATTCTTCTAACATTTATCCAAATTATAAAATCTATTCTTATTCTAATGAAATATGATTTAAAAGTAAGTCTTGCCAATCCAGGTTTTAATAGAAACAATTTTTAAACTGTTAAAGAAAATTCCATATTTCTTTGGTCAATACCTTATTTAATGGATAAAGAAAAAAAGGTCAAGAATGCTTATATCATTTTTTCAAAGGACCAGTCTCCTACTGGTCACACATGCATTCACCTCTAAGACATGAACTGGCAAAAGAAAAAAGGGGTGTCTGCTATCCTTCCATTGTTTACGACTGCTAATCCAAACTCCTCTTGGCACACATACTCCTCAAACTTGATTCTCTCCTATACTCAGCATTCATTCCTTCATTTTTCTAAGTATCACACACCCCCTGGAGATGTAGCTCAGTGGTAGAGCACATGCATAGCACACATAAGGCACCTGGTTCGATACATAGCACTACAAGAACGGAAGAATCCAAATGCTTATGCTGGGTGGTTTTCCAGACTATAGCTAAGGCTCTAATTTCTTTGCTGTCTTTACTCTTGCTTCATAAAGAGAAAGTCAAATCCCCTCTCCAGGCCAGTAAATTGCCCTGTAACACCTTGAGGAAAGAAGAATTCTAATTTCTATGTGGGGGTACTTCTAACTCAGCTATTTCAGAAAACCTAAAAATAAAAGTACAGCACTCTTTAGAAGTATCAAAATTAAATAATAAATTTCTTACCAGCATTTTTGAGTGGGATAAGGCTGTTCGTGGAGGAGGGAAAGCATGATCTGCTACTTCCAAATCAGGGTGCAAAATCTAAAGTAAACAAGTTTGTTATATAAGATATCTAGGATTAATAAGACTTACCCTTTAGTTTCTTTGGGGCATTAAGTGAACTATCAGTACCTGAGTTAGATTATAGTCCTACCATGAGATAAAAATCACTTAATTGATACAGCTTTGCATGTACTGTTGTGGAAAGATATCTAAGACAAAACATTAGATTAGGAAGAAAAAAAAAAAAAAGACTTCCTAGGGGCTGGAGAGACAGCTCAGGGGTTAAGAGCACTTGCTTTTTGCAGATGACTAAGGTACAATTCTCAGCAACCACATGATTGCTCATAACCATCTGCAACTCCAGTTCCAGGGGCTTTGACACCTTCTTCTGATAGGTACACATGTGGCATAAAGACAAAACACCCATACAAATGGAATAAAATAAACATTACAAAAAAGGCCAACTAGAAAAATTCACATAGCAACGTCTTACTTATTTTAAAATAATAAATAAATAAATGCACACACAGATAAACATCTACCTGAGTATGTGCAGTTCTCAAAGAACATATATCAAATTATAAAAAAATGAGCCACTGCTGGGAAGTGAGCAACTGGGAGAAGTGCTATATATCAATGTGGCTACTTTGTAAAAGAGGTTTATTTTACATCTTATAATATATAATCTAAACGGATGAGATAGAATAAAGAACCAAGAAATGAAGCCACACAGCTACAAACACGATTTTTGACAGAAGTGTCAAAAACATGCATTATAGGAAAGACAATCTCTTTAACAAATGGTGCTGAGAAAATGATATACACATGCCAAGCAATGATACCAGACCTCTTTCTCTTTCCTCCTGTCAAAAAAAAAATTCAAAATGAACTAAAAACCCTACTATAAGACCTAAAAGTTTAAAACTTTTAGTAGAAGACATGAAAAATACTTCATGATCTATTCACAGGCATAAAGTCCTCCTGTAAAAGGATCCGATGGCTCAGGAGAACTGATAAATGGTATCACGAGATGAAACCATGAGAAGAGAAAAGAGACAGCCTACAGAATTGGAGAAAACCTTTGCCAACTACATATTAGACCAGAAAGTCATAGCTCAATAATAAACAACTCAAATGTTAAACACCAATAAAACAAATCATCTAATCAATAAATGGGCCAATAAATTAAATAGTTTGCAAAAGAAAAATTCAAATGGCTAATAAGTGTTTGAAAAAGAATGGGTAGCATCCTTAACAATCAAAGAAACAAAACCATACTGAGATTCCATCTCCCTCAAAGTCAGAATGACTGCCATCAAGACAACAAATGACAGCAGATGCTGGCAAAGATGTGGGGAAGGCAGAACTTCAACTGAGAAGCGTGTAAACGGGTGCAGCCTCTATGTTAATCAGTGTGGCAGCTCATTAAAAAAGTGAAACAATAAAACAGAACAAAAACCCACCATCTAACTTATCTATACTACTCTTGGAGTATTCAACTAAAAGAATCTAGATCAGCAAACCACCAAAATATACACACCCATGTTTACTGCAGTACTAGTCAAAATAACCAAGACAGGGAACCAGTCCAGATGCCCATCAATGAATGAAAAAAGAAAATGTGTTATGCAGCTTTACTGACTGAAATGTATGAAGAAAGTGTCATAATGAAAACATATTTTGTATGCTAACCAAAATTAATTTATAAATGTTTTAAAAGGGGGCTAGAGAAATAGCTCAGTGATTAAGACATTTGCTGCTCTTCCAGAGGATTTGGGTTTGATTCCCAGTACCTACATAGTGGCTTACAACCACCTACAACTATAGTTTGGATACCTTCTGGCCTCCTCAGGCACAGCACAAATATGTTGTACATACATGCAAGGAAATAATTCATACTTATATAATAAAAATGAAAAAACCTTTTTAAAAGTATACTGAAAAAATAAAAGTAGAAAACACAACAAACTAATTAATTAAAATACTTGGGTAAGGAAGAAGCTCTTGAGCTTTGCATTTCAGAAGAGGGTAGACTGTGATGAACTTATGAATAATAACACTAGAAATACAAAGAAAATACCTAGGAAAGCTAAAGAAAAATGTTAATATTTGAGTTAGGCTTTGTGTTGCAGAATACTTGTTTACACTGTGAAGATATGTCACTGTGATTGGTTTAATAAAGAGCTAAATGGCCAATAGCTAGGCAGGAGAGAATAGGTGGGACTTTTGGGCAGAGAGAGGAACTCGGGATCAATCGAGGCACATAAGAGATGCCAGCAAGACACTGAAGAAGTACAAAACAGAGGAGAGGTAACTGAGCCATGAGGCAGAATGTAGATGAATAGAAACAGGTTAATTTGAATTATAAGAGCTAGTTGGGGAAAAGCCTAAGCTAAGGCCAATCTTTTATAATTAACAAGTCTCCATGTCACTATTTGTGAGCTGGCAGCCCAAAAGAAAGTCCGACTACATTTGGTGCCCAATGTCCAGCCACGTATATCTACATAAAGCCTGAGCAAACTTAAAAAAAAAAAACAAATTCCCAAACACGAAGTCAGACCTGACTTCCAGGTGACCTGTCTCTCAAGCAGGCCCAGTACTTGCAGCATACAGAGGTGTGGCCCCTTTAACACAGCAGAGCATTTAAGCAATGTGCTATTCAGGCAGGAGACTAGATAGAAATACTTGCCGCAACTTGGACAGAGCAGCTTCCCAGAGTAGGGAACAGTTAGGCTGAGGGGAGTGAAGCCAGCCCTAGCACCACCTGCTAACCTAGCTGTGCAGCAGAGGGCCGAGCTGCCACCTAGCAGTTTAAGCTTTGGCTCACGTGATCACAGAATGCTGCAGGTGCTTAGGCCAGGTCCATATTGAGAAAAGCCTCTAAATAGGTACAGAATAATTAAAAATGTGCTTAGATGCTAAAGAAAGAAAAGGAAATGGGTATAAATAGTAAATAAATAAATAAATAAATGAGTGAATAAATAAATAGTTTAAAAATAATAAAGTGAAGTCTTTAAAGAAAGAGTAAAGTAATATTAAAAGCCACATAAGGATGAGAAATGCACAGTGTGCCCAAATCCTGTATGTTGCTTTGTTGACTTTAAGTTTTTTGAATGCTGATGAGTGAAAGACAAACCCTGCTGAGAGACACTGGATTGTAGAAAAAACTGTTAAATTAAACCAACCCGTATGTTTTTAAAATGTCTTAATTTCATAATAAAAGTCAGGAAATATGTTGTGTTAAGGGAGAGGTTATTCCTTGTTCCCATAGGAAGCAAAAAGCTACAGATTTCTTCAAAATTAATAAAAGATGAGATTTTGATTGGGGAAGACCTCCTGAAAATCTTGGCTATAGACAAGAAGGAAGAAATTAAAAATAAACAAACAAAAAACTACAAGACAGGTGACACATATGCTAATCCCTCTACATGGGAACAGCTCTGAGACTGGATGAGACATGATAAATCTTGTTGGCTACAAAGTCCTCATGACTTATTATTACATGCCATATGACATGAATGGAGATTTATACTACAATTTGATTATGCAGTACAAAAGGACTTATAATGTTGAGAGATGTCTTTTATGTTCAAATACAGAGCAGAGAATGACTCAATGACTCAAACACTAATTTTTTAGCTACTGATATATTCACATGCAATCAATCCAATTACATAGTTAATATTTTTCTTTAAAATTATTTACCTTTTGAAATGTGGTGGTATCTGAGATGATACTATCTTTGGAATCACAAGTCTTATACATTATACCAAAACAAAATCCTAGGCATGGTGGTTCACACTTTTAATTCCAGTTCTGAGGATTTAGAGACTAGAGGGTCCCTCAGGCTTGCCAGCCAGCCAGCCCAGCCTACTTGGCAAGTTCCAAACTAAGAAGAGGCCCTGTCTCAAACAATAAGGTGGCTGGCACCTGAGGAATGACAGCTAAGATTATCCTCTGGCCTTCATATGTGCACACAAACACTAATGTTCTGTTTGTTTTTAATCAACAAAATCAACAAAAATAGCATAACAAAAATTATTAAACTTGTTTCAATGTGAAAAACCTAGGCCACAAGATTTTTAAAACCTTGACTGCATGGAATGTTAGACTTTTACTGCTTTGATTACTCATATATTAACAAACTAAAAACACCAACTAGACATCCTGTTTTTGTAGATAGCACATTTACAAAAGAGATGATGTGCCAAGAATGAGGCTGGGGATCAGAAGCTAACAACTTCTAATAGAAAATATTGAAGAGAATATGACTTTTTTTTTTCCCAAACAAGACAGGGTTTCTCTGTGTAACCCTGGCTTCCAAACGCTGTGATTAAGGGTGTGCACCACCAAATCAGGCAGGAATCATACATTTTTGAGGCAAAATTTTATCTTATTTCCACAGTATTTGGTACACAGTATCTACTATATAAATATACTGAATAAGAAGCAAATATAACTACCTAGTAAATGAAGGATTCTCCTCTAAAAACTATAAAAGAATATATTTGTTTCAAAGATAGGACTCTTTAAGATAATTACACCTGTAATAGGGTATAATGGCACATACCTTTAATCCCAACACCCGGGAGGCAGAGGCAGGTAAGATCAAGGTTAGCCTGGTCTACATAGCAAGTGTCAGACCAATATAGTGAAAAAATGTCTCAACATAATATATGTGTGTACGTGTAAACATACATACATCATACATATATAATTATAGACCATGTTTTTTAATTCCAGTTATCTCAGTTTCAAGTTTAAATCAAGAAAAGTGACCATGAATAAAGAGGCATACCAAAGAAAGCGCTGCTTGAGTCTGATGAAGAAGTGGCTCCGGAAGAGAAGAGAGGTGAATGCATTCAGGAATTTTAATAGTGCCTCCATCCAAATCTGCTATTATTACATCTAACTGAAAAAGATTTCAAAAATTAACTATAGTTCATAAAATATATGTTATTAAACAAATTAATTGGCCGTGGCTAACTCAAACTGAGAAAAACCAATTGAGGAAGAGGTTCTTAGCTAATCGCAGTAAGAGTTCTAGGTTTAGAACTTCCTCATTACTTTACATTTCCCAAATTCCTACGAAATTAGGTATTGTACATGAGTACACTTCTGCCATTAAAGGATGAAAAATGATATGTGCACTTTTGGCCCTTCAAGACAGGAGTGTTGTAGGGCTCTTCTATGTTCTCCATCTTCTTCCCATGGGAAGAAACTATGAATTGGCAGCAGTCAAGCATTAATCATCCAGATGGTGGCACTACCTGAGGGGATTGTAATAGGAAAAGCAGGAAGGAAGGAGGATTGGATGGTAAATGATTCCATGGGGCAAACTACTCAGGTACATTGGAGAATTTCTATGAAGTGCTATGTGTTAATAAAATTCCATGTTAACTGAGCTATTGCATTTGGATTCTGAAAGAATCAATAAACAAAGTAACATATATCAAACAATTATTGTTTAGATGCAAAACTCAGCTTGGAGCAGTGATGCTCACCTGGAATTCCAGCACTTTGGAGGCAGAAGGGTGAATTCAAGGCCACCCCAAGCTATGTAGTGAGTTCAGGTTTGTGATCAGCTTGTGATACATTAGACCCTGTCTCAAAATCAAGACTAAAACAGACAAAAACAATACCCCAAACCTTATTTGTAGTATTTTAAAAGATCATATTTAAAAATAACTTACATAAATATGAAATGTTTTGATGATGTGCTTACAATTCATTCTAATTTATTCATTAAAATGTTAACTCTACAACTGGCAACATTTGGTTTGTCCTATCTTTATATTTAGTACTACTAAAATTATTTACAAATTATATGGGGCCAAAATTTTAATAAACATGCTTAGTAGCTTACACATTTTTATATGATGATACCAAAATTGAACAGAACTAGATATTAAATACAATGTTAAGAGGATTGATTGGTATACACGTGAGGGTCTTGCCTACTCTTTCAATAGTGTCAATGACATCTCTGATGTGGTTCCAGCTATAGTTGCTGTGTGAGGAGCACCAAAGCTTTCTTCTCTGCTGGCATTTAGAACAGAAGCAGTGTTACAAAGTCTTGTGGATTACAGATGTCACAGAACAAAATCCTTTTGGTAAAGAAATTTTCTTATACTCCCTGAAAAGTGCCACATAATCTGCTCCCTACACTCCAGTCATAGTGCTTCAGAGTACACTCCTCATCTCACATTAGAAATCCCAGTCCATTACTTGGCAGCTCTTACATCTGGAAACATACCCAGCAGAAATTTGTTTCTGTATCCATTATATCTATGGATGCTACTTAAATGTTTTATAGCTACAAACAACCACCACCACTTTCTCCTTCCTCCATATGACAGTCCTTAAATAGTGATGTTTAATTATTAAATAATATCAAATTATCATCTGAGACAATTTCCTCAAAGAACTGCAGTTTCTAAACTTTTGATTCTGATGCCCTCTGATGCACACTGTTATAGTCCTACTAGGAGCATGACATCCAAAAGCAAACACACTATTCTTGAACTAGCTTTAGCTTCTCTTTAGTCACATGGATTGGGAATTTGCTGGGGGCTCATACTGAATTTGAGTTCCACTAAATTTAAACTCTCTGCAAACTATTTTATTCTTGATAATTTTCAGGTATTCTATACTGGCAGATCTCATTTTAAAACAATAATAAATTAAGCATTGGGAAGAAAATTATGAATAAAAATTAGATTATTAATCCTTATCATCTACAGCAGTGGTTCTTAACATGTGGGTTATGACCCTGTTGGGGGTTGAACAACCATTTCACGGGGGGGGGTGTTGTCTAACATGCAGAAAACACAGATATTTACATTACGATTTATAATGGTATCAAAATTACAGTTACAAAGTGGTGACGAAAATAATTTTATGGTTGGGGGTCACCATAACATGAGGAACTGCATTAAAGGGCTGTAGCATTAGGAAGGTTGAGAACTATTGATCTACAGAATATAGAATTCCTCATATGAGGTATATGGTAAGATAAAAATGATCTACTACACAAGGGTTATTTTAAAGTGAGGCCCAGTGGCACATGCTAGCACTTACTCAGATGGCTTAAGTTGAAGGACTGTTGTGAGCTCGGGAGTTGGAGGCTAGCCTAGGCCACACAGCAAGACACTGTCTTTTTTGTTTTATAACTGATTGGTTAATTAATTAATCAATGTTTGTAAGAGAGATGGGGCGGGATGACACATATGCCACGGTACATGCATGGAGGTCAGAAGACAACTTCCAGGAGTTGATTCCTCCCTTCCTCCTTGTTTGAGGCAGGATTTCTCTTATTTCTGCTGCGCTGCTCACATGAGGCTAGCTGACTTTCCAGGTGACTCTCCACTCTGCTGGAATCCCAAACACCACTGCAAATAAACTTAGGTGAAGAGCTTGAGCCATCTCCCCTGTCTAAAGCCACCTTATTCATAAATATATGAATGAATAAATTCTCTAAAACTCTCATACTTGCAAAATTAAATATATTTACATTTCTTGATGCTGTTTTCCTTCTACTCTGTCTTTTCTATGGAAAATGTACCATATTCTGAAAACAATAATGATTTGAAACTTTATAACACTCAAATACAAAAGACTCAAGATCTGGACATTTAAGAGTTGGATACTTACAAGCTCATGAACATCAGTTTTAAAGATGGAGTGTACTCCAATAATGAAAGGAGTTGGAGAACTCAAAACTTCTAGTAGCTGAGCAGGAAGAATGGGAATATAAGGGTAACTGAAAATAATAAAAATATTTTATTTATGTTATTTTTTTCCCACAATGTGAACACATTTCCTTTATTTCTATGCAGTCTGAACTATTAAAATGTACTTATTAATTATCTGAGAATTTCATACCATATATTTTGATCATATTCACTGACTCATCTCCAACTCCTCCCAGATAAATCTCCACTATCCTATGCCACCCCCAGCTTTGTCTTTTTAAATTTTTATTAATTACTATTTTAATAAATAAAATTTATCACGTTATTTTATTAAAATATGTTTATTTATTATTTTAATAAAATAAAATCATTTTTATTTTTTATTAATTATTTGAACTTCATACATGTATTTCTATCATAGTCATTACCACTCCTCTCAGATTCATTCTACCTCCTTACCTTCCAACTCTGTGTTCTTTTTTTTTTTTTCGGTCTGAATTTAAATTTATTTATATTTAAAAATTATCAAGTAGGCCTGGTGTGGTGGTGTCAGCATTTAAGCCTAGTATTTGGAAGGCAGAGGTAGGTAGATCTCTGTGAATTCATGGCTGGCTTGGTCTACATACTAAGTTCTAGGCCTATCAGGGCTAGGCCTGCATATGAATTCACAGGAGTTGTGACAGTATGTACAAAGCCTGTGTAAGCCCAAGCCAGACCAAATACCACATGGAGATGGGAACCAGGCACCAATCTTACCTCTAATTGTGGAGCTACTAGCAACTGTTAGCTGCTAGGAAAGGGAGATGGTTTTCTCTGTAACTGTAACTGTTAAGTCAACATCCTCCAGTGGAAGACCCACACATCTAAGATTATTTGGGCAGCACAAATTGGCCTTGAAAGTGTTATTTATTTATTTTTAAGGATACAAAATTGGGTGGGTAGGGAAGGAAAATGGATCTGGGAAGTGGTTAGGGATGAGGATATGATCAAAGATGAATGGAACTCTCAAAGAACTAATACAATTTTTTTTAAAGCACTGAAGAATTTAAAAGAAATCAATTTTATTGGCATGATTATTAACACAAAAGTTCTGAAAGGAGTAATTTTCAAAACCTCCATGTGTAAGATAGGATCACAGATATAAAACAGAAAGTAACTGGAACCCAGGTGAGTGGCCGGCCTCCTCCTTCCTCCCCAAATGCATGCTGTTTTAAAGCACTTTTCCTTCTGCAGACCCGATACCAGAGGGAGCTCTGACAGGACCTCCACTCTCAAGGCAATGTAATGACTTCTGTAATTACACTATGCTTGATGCCCACATTCAATAAACACATAGATTAAACATTTTTACAAAAACTCCAGAGGTTTTTTTTTCCAAAAATTAAATCTAAAATTTTACCTAGTGTTCATGAACTTAAGTTTCTGGGACATTATTATTAGTAAATTAAACCAGAGTAAAATATTCTACCTATAATATGACCTGCCATCATGGTTTACATTTTTAAAAATTGTTTTATAATTTTTATTGTGGAAAATATTTGATATATCCCTTAAAAATAAGTGGGGAATTTATAATGAAGCTCTGTTTAATCTAGGTTTGACAATTACCAATGTATAGCCATGCATGGCCACTGACTTTTGTTTTATTCTCTATGTTATTGTAAAGTAACTTCACATCATTTATATACAAATAATTTAAGAGGTGTATAAAACAGATAAGGACTCTTCATTAACAGAATTCCAATAGCTCCTAAAAACTAATACACTAGTATCAAATAGCACTAACTAAAGAATTTTACCAGTATTGAGAGATAATTAAATATTGCTAATAATATTATTCAAAGTAAATTAAACATTTTTCACTAAATTAATCAATACGCAGTCATGTACATCTTGGAAAAGTCCCAATTCTAGACTAGATTTTATTAGAATCATAACTCTCTAACTTCATATAACAAACCTCTGTAGTTCAAAGCAATTGGGTCATGACATTTTGATTTATCAACAAGTATTGCATAATGTGGGAATAAATAAAATTACCAAGTGAAAACTTCACCTGTATTTAAGAGGAAACATTAAAGATTCCAGGGCTCTACAAGCATCACTAAGTCTCTGGAAACTTGCTGAATGGAAGAGAACCTTATTTTCTGTAAGAACTGCACAAAAGAGGTTGAGGACATTTTGAATTCCTGAAAACACAAGAACAAAGGCTTACTTAACACAACAAATTGTACTGTATTGCCACCAACCACAGATTGTCTTTGACAAAGAAGCAAGAGGAATATTCGGGGGTCTCCAAAGGAAAATACTTGATTAACTTTACCTATACAACCTATAGGTACCTACCTGTCTTCCTGGATGTCTATTCTTTACACCACTGTGATACTCAATGATCATGTGAGCTGTTTGGTAATTTACTACTACCTTCTTCACTTCATCTTCAAGGTCTGTATTTAAGTTCCCGTTAAAGAAGTTGGCATTTGTTTTTGTTCTCCTTTAGAGCCTATTTGTCTGCTGTTACAACAGTCATGTGTTTCAAGATGACATTTCAGTAGCCAATCATCACATATATAACAGTGGGATGATAAGGTCATAATAGAGGTAACAAATTCCTACCATCTAGTAGGACAATGTGGCTGTCCTAGTATTGTTGTACAATGCATTACATATTTGTGATAATGTAGTCATAACAAAATTATGGCTAGTCATATGAAAACATAGCACACAATTCGGTACAGTGAATAATGTGATCAATGGCTACATGATTGATCTATGTATTTACTATACCACAGTTTTGTTTGTATTTGTCTGTATTCCTTCTCCTTACAAAGAAAACTCTAAATTGTGTTATGCTAGCAGCAGCCTCACACATTTTGTATTTACTTACATGTCTTATATATTACATCTGTGATTCTTGATTGCATCATTTTCTCCTGTGCTTGATTTAATCTCATATTACTTTGCACACATGGCCCTAAGTTTAATAGGCTATGCTATCTGTCTGTTTTCATGTATAGCCTAGATATGTAGCAGGCTATACTATCTAAGATGTGGAAGGACATATGTTTGAGGATATCTGTCCAATGACCCATTTCCTAGAATACATTTTTGCTATTCTTTGACATAACTATATGAGGTGAGCAGCTAATCTGCTGTTCATTCCTGTTGCCTCACCACAGGACCACAGCAATGGAGTCAGCCAACCTGGAGTGAAATGTCTTAAAATAAACCTTTCCTTTTTAAATTGATGTGGCTGAAAGTATTTTGTCACACTAACCAAATGCTCACAGCACACATGGTTTTCTATCTTTTCCCTTGAGAATCTATTGTTGTGGAATATTAGTTTAAGGTGTGTTACATTCGCTTATACTGTGGATTATTTGTTTAATGATGCAAAGATGCGTGGCATTCTTTTATGTTGCATTTGTTTAACTCTGTGAAGCTGTGTTACTTTGCCTGCCTAAAACACCTGATTGGTCTAATAAAGAGTTGAATGGCCAATAGCTAGGCAGGAGAGAGAAACAGGTGGAGCTGGCAGGCAGAGAGAATAAATAAGAGGAATGAGAAAAAGAGAAGAGGAGGAAGACATCAGGGGTCAGCCACACAGCCACACAGCCAGCCACAGAGTAAGAAGGAAAGTAAGATATATAGAATAAAGAGGGGTAAAAAGCCCAGAGGCAAAATGTAGTTAAAGAAATGGGATAATTTAAGTTAGAAAAGCTGGCTAGAAGCAAGCCAATTTAAGGGTGGGCATTCATAAGTAAGAATAGATCTCTGTGTGTTTATTTGGGATATGGGTGGTGGGCCCCCAAAGAGTTAAAAAAAATATTACAAAGTCTGTAGATAATTACACCTTTAGTTTAGTACTAAATCTATCCTGGATTTAGACAACAGGAATTCTTTTGACTTAGTTCCTTGTCCTTAAAGCATGAACTCTTCTCTGCCCCTTTTTCTTCCAAGTTCATGCTTCTGGCTGAATGCAACAATCCAGGCTCCAGTGTGAAAATTGCAGGAATCCAGAGTGCTGGCAACTTCTGATGAGAACTAATACTAAAGACCAAGTCTTACACTGCCAGGATGTATACTGGATAATTTCCACATAAGTGTCTTTCCTCATAGCCCACTTCTGCCTATAGGAAACATGCATAGATATACAAACATACATATATTGTTAGCACACATATACCCATATAAAGATATAAATACTTTTTTTTTCTCCCCGAAACAGAGGTTCTCTGTGTAGCTTTGCGCCTTTCCTGGAACTCACTTGGTAGCCCAGGCGGACCTCGAACTCACAGAGATCCGCCTGCCTCTGCCTTCCCGAGGGCTGGGGTTAAAGGTGTGCACCACCACCTCCCGGCCTATAAATACTTTTGAGAATGAGTTTACATCATTACTTTCAATCCCAACTTATTCTTAATTTCCTTTATTACTTTAACTCATATGTGTTATGTGCCTTTCTCCACTGAAAACACTGTATCCTAATAACATCAAAGCATTTCTTTCCTTCTTTCTTTTGGTTTTCTTAAGACAGGATTACTCTGTGTAGTGCTGGCTGTCTTGGAACCCACTCTGTAGACTAGGCTGGTTTCAAACTCACAGAAATTGCCTGCCTCTGCCTCCGAGTATCAAAGTATTTCTTTATTTGCTAAATTCTACTATCTATATTATAGTTCCAAAATTGTCTTAGCAACTGCAACTCAACAAAATCAACCAACCAACCAACCAAATACAAACAAAAAACCCACCACACATTACAGAGGAGTTCAATATTTCCTATTCTCTAACCAAACATGTCTCATACTGAACTCACATAATCAAACAAATGAAGTGTTCCAGTTCAGACATTGGTTTGGGAATCCACTAAAAATCTATGACTAAAGCTTGGTCCAAGGATGGCACCAGGGGGAGGTGGTGGAACACTTTGGAGGTGAGGCCTATTGGGAGAACCTTAGGAACAAGTCATTGAAAGGGACTCTGAGACCTTACATGTCCTGTCTCTCTGCTTCTAGTTTAAGGTGTAATCACTTGCTTCTCACACATACTGCTGGGCCATCATTGGTGTCATGAGGTGACACTATGAGCTAAGCAAACCTTTTTCTATTACAGTTAGTTGCTTCAGGTACTTCATTTTAATAATTCAAAGGCATTTTTCTCATTTATATGGACAAATACCTGACAAGCAATTTATGGGGGAAAAAGTTCTTTCTGGGTTTCAATTAGTATCAAAGGATCATTCTGTCATGGAAGGGAAGACACAATGCCAGGCAGAGAAGGCAAGGCAGCAGTATCAGGAAGCTGACTGATCATACTGCATCTATAGATAGGAAATACTGTGAACAGGGAGTAGGCCCAAATGACCCCTGCCTTCAGCAAGCTATACCTCTACCAAAGCCCCACAACTTTCTCTAACAGTGCTACCTGCTAGACACCAAGGACTCTAACATAGAGCCTACAGTGAGTATTTCACATTAAACCACCACCATAACTAATGCCTTTATAAATATGTTACTTTATTATTTTTATCTTTATACAAATTAGATTGACTAATTTTGTTTCCTGAATATGTTAAGACATAAACATTCTTCAAGAAGTCAAAACTGTATGGTGGTGTATTTAGAGAGAAGCATCATTTCCCCCTCAATTAACAGTATTTTGTCAGTGTCAATTCCTGGTTTGAGTATGTGTGTGTGCATATGGAAGTCAGAAGATAACCTTGGATATCCTTAAGAGCTCTCCACCTTGTGTTTGAGACAGGGTTACTCAGTGACCTGGAGTTAGACCAGTAGGCAAGGCTGGCTGGCCAGTGAGCCCATCTACCTGTCTCCACATTACCAGTGCTGAGATTACAAGCACATACTACCACACTCAGTTTTTCTTGTGTGGAGCCCAAGGATTGAAAACACTTTACTAACTAAGCTGTCTCCACAGCCCCCAATTCCCACTTTCTACAATGTACTATGACTATGTAAAATGTTATAATTGGGGGAAAGGTAACTGTTTATGTACAAAGACTATTTTTATTAATGTGGTTATTTCTTGTGAATCCAATTATTTCTAAAAAGACATATCTGAGTGTTTGTCGCCACACACACAGTAATGCACCACTGTAATCCTAGCTACTTGGATGCACTGTCAAGAGGATTACAAACTCAAAGCTGTCTATCCTGGACAACTTAGTTGGACCCTGTCTCAAAACAAGGGGGTGGGGAGATAGGGGTACAGTTCTGTAGTAAAGTACTTGCCTAAATGCATGCACAAGGAAAGATCCTGAGCTCAATTCTTAACACAGTAAAACAAACAACAAAAATTATGGATGCATTAGTTTCTTATGGTTGTTGTAGTACAATGTATTAGCTTCTGAAGCCAGAAGTCCTACTTTTGTTTAGGTTACTATTTTCTAACTTTTTCTCCCACATTCTTTGGCTCTTGGTTGCCTTTTATCTTCAAAGATGCTAATGGCTACTTAATAGTCTCCCATGGTATTATTCTGACATCAATCTTCTGTCTCTTCTCCTTCATCTTGTAAAAGTCTTTGTCATTACACTGAGCTGAGGTGATAGTGCACAGAGAAGTGACCTTGAGCAGGATTTTGAAGGATGAACATTAGCAGGGCAACAAGATTCTTTTCAAAAGAGTCTAGGGAAGAACCTGTCCCTTCCTGAACTTCATTTTTTCTCACAACAATAACAATGATCTGTTTACACATAAAATTCATAAGAAAATAGGATTTATATGGTATCGTGGAGTGTGAATCAGGTTTGTATTCAGTTATGAAATTTAGACTAGTGAAACAACACTAACACCACCCAGTTTACCTTCTCAAGATGAGATGGTCAGACATGGTCTGCATGTCATAATTGAGCACTTAGTAAGGGATGATACTATGATATTCTAAAGGGTAAAATTTTCTTTACCCAAAAAAGGTATAGTAAAATACAACCTGTTCACACTCACATTCCATATTTCTAGTATTAAGTGTTTTAAATTTTATAAAATTAGTAATCTTGAATTTTAAGGTGTTACACTGATTTCTGTTCCCAAGTAGCAATATTTGTTGCTGTGTTCATAGCTATGGTTACTTAGAAAATAAATGTTTTATGTGGTGATATGTTGTGTACCCTACTAAACTTGCCTGAGGATCAGAGGACAGAGTCAGCCACTAGATTATACATAGAGATCAGGCAGTGGTGGCTCACACCTTTAATCCTAGCACTTGAAATTTCATGTCTTTGCTTAGGAAGCACACATAACTTTAATTCTAGGAGGTAATATGGCATGGCCAGAGAAAGGTGTATAAGGCATGAGGAAGCAGGAACTCACTCTCTTTAGGCTGATGATTTTGTAGAGGTAAGAATTAGTGGCTGGCTGTTCTGCTTCTCTGATCTTTCAGCTTTCACCCTGATATCAGGCTCTGGGGTTTTTCTTTCTTTGTTTGTTTTGTTTTTAAATAAAAAACCATCTAATATTCAAACAACAGTTTTAAGCTATGACCAGATGCCTACTTGAGCCTGAATAGTTTCCTAGTCTGCTGTTGTCTATTCCTATCTAATGCTGCACAGTAACAGTAAAGGAGACAGAATGGAAAACAGTCTGGTGATATTTTCTACTGAATAGTAAATATATATCAACAGAACACCATGTCTCAGCTTTCAAAGGGTAAACTGAGGAACAGAAGAACATACTTTTTAAAAAATTGTAGTTTATCATGTATCTATGTATATTCATACAATGTATGTGGGAGTGTGCACAAACATGCCATGATTCACATGAGGAGATCAGAGGACCAGTCTGTGGAACTAGTTCTCTCTTTCCACCTTTATGCGTTTTTGAGGATGGTAATCAGGTCAGCAACCATGCACAAAAGCATGCTACCCCGTTTACCATCTCACAATCCCAGAAGGCCATACTCTAAAGACAGGATGTATTCTGGAAAGCCTTGCTTTCCTTTCTGGTCAGTTCATTGCAGGGAAAAGTTTAATACTAGTTAAGGCTTAGTCATGAGGATTTATCATTTAACTGACCAATATTTATTAACTGCCTATTTTCTCTGCATATCAGATTATAACAGTGATTTATTAGACTTCTGGGATGTGACAGAAAATGCTAAATTCTTGGGGACGGAGATAAATATAAGGTATACTCTTAGAAGTTCACAGTTCAGTGAGGATGGCAAATTGATAGTTAAAACACAAAAAAATACTAACATATATAATATGTAGGACAGCATAGAAAAAAGGGCAATTAATCCTCCTGCCATTTGAAAGCTGCTTGCTTACATGTTGAATAGGCATGTTTTATAGAACACTAATCTCTGAGGTGCTAAAAGAGAGAACTGAAGTTTACAAAAAGAGAACTTTGTGACAAGGAAGATCAACTCAATTTAATTTTCACTGTTTTGCCACAGGTCACGTTCAATAAAAGATAACTAAACAGACCTATTTAATAGTAGCACTCAAGTGCCATAGAAATAATAGGAAGAACTGGGGAGATGACTCAGTTGGTAAAAGACCTGAGATCATATAACCCAACACCCTGTAAAAGCCAGCCATGGCCACATATTTTTGTAACTCTGGCTCTGTTATGGAGGGTGGTGAAGAGATGGGTGGATCCCCAGAACTCACTGACCAGCCAGACTCAAAGCCAGTCTGTAAACTCTGGGTTTAGTAAAAGACCTTATCTCAAATGAGAAGGTAGTAAAGATAACTGGCATCAACCTCTGGCCTCTACATGCACAAACACACATGTGTACACTGCCTGCCCCTAAACACACACACACACACACACACACACACACATACACACACACACACACTTTCTTCTTTGGTACATTTTCATCTTCCTATTTTAGTAATGTATACTTTAAAAATGTTCTTAAACAAGTTTATGCCAAAGAATTATTACATGCTACAATAGTAGCTTTCCCAGAAGAATAAATATCAGATTATTTTCTACCAAAGCATTCAAAAACAGAAATAATTTTCTGAATAACAAGATATACTTACAATCTACATTTTAAGAAATTTATGTGCAAAGTAGAAATAATGTTTGAAGATAAATAAAAAACATGTTTTAATAAGTTAAAAATGTATATTGAATATACATGGAGTCAGAGAGACAAATGACCCAAGAGTAGCTAATGAAAAGCTGGTTAAAGTTACATATGAGTGAAAAAAATGTATAGAAACATGAAGATGAACAGAAAATTATGGAGAGTGAAACCTAGAATGGCAGAAGAACACAACTATTTTAAAAACAGAAATCTTTCAAACTGAGAAAAACAAATTATCTTAAAAATTCTTATTAGAACAAAGGGAATACTCTCGTTACATTTCCACTTTTGACAAGAAAGCTAGTCTACAAAAAAAGGCTACGAAAGAATCTTACAGTCTTACCCACTTCCTTCCTCTCTGTGTTCCATAACCCCAGCCCCAAGCTCTCAACCCAGGTAAAGAGCTCTGGTGATGGCCTAATATTGGCTTTCTGGAAAGTCTAACCAAATGCCTGGTGATAAAAGAATGTCTTTAGACAGACCTACCTGCACCAGGTGCTTTGCTATACAGTCTACATAAGCCAATGCTTCTTTCTTTTTTCAATTTGGTATTAGGATGCTATGAACATTCACACATTTTTGAACAAGTTTTCAGTTAAGAATTTGATAATCTATTTACATACATATGTATGAAAAACCATCACCACAAAAGGCTTCCTTGTGACACTTTGTAATCTTTCTCTTCTCACCTACAATGTAGTCAGAGACCTGTTTTTGTCACCAGAGACTAGACTGCAATTTAAGAAACTGAATCGTAAGTTATGCATTCTTTTCATGTGGTTTTCATTCAGCACAATTATTTTTAAGTGATCTATGTTGAACATACTAATAATTCATTCTTTTATATTGCCTATTTATATTGTATATATTTATATTGTATATCTTTTATATTAATTCTTTTATATTGTATATCCTATCACAGAATTTAATATATTTCTATTGTTAATTCCCTATTACCTTTAGTGAAGACAAAGACTGTTTTCAATTTTTTACTATTATAAAATGGCTATGGACATTCATGTGCAAATATTTTTATGGATATGTATTATCATTTTCCTTGGGTAAATGCCTAGGAATGAACTTCACTTTAAAAAGTAAACAACCCATAGTCCAAGGTAGTTTTTCACACTCTAATTAGCAAAGAACAATGTTCTAGTTCTTTGATAGCTATTCAAATATTCAGGCAGACAATCTTTTCACAAGCTAGGACACCTGATGTGCCTATCTTCACCCCTAAGTTGTATGCCTCATTACAATCCTACCAAGCAGTCAATGCCAAGTGTCCTTCCTTTATCTCCTTTCTTTGCTGTAAGTTGCTCCCGATATCCAAACTATGCCAATGAGTGATACAAAAGTCAGTCCCTTAGGAAGTTTGCTCCATTCTTCTCTCCTCCTGACATAGCTAAGCTACAACAGATAACAAATGGTTTCTTTTTATTTTCTTTATCATATAGGTCAAGTGATACTAACTTAAATCTTTCTTTCTATCCATGGGTTTCTGTAAGAACATATTTTAAAATCCAGGATAAGACATACCTAATTGCTGAAATAAAAGAGCCACACTAGTGCCTGTGACAGGAAGACTATCATGCAAAGGAGTCTGGATCAGCTGTCTGTCTCCTGCACCCAAGGAAAATAGCTTCTGCAGAATGAGAGAAACATATATAAAGCCATAAGAGACAATAGGAAGCAGTAACATATAACCTAAAACATACAAGTCATACTGTGTACAACTCAAAATATCAGAAAATTCAGTCCATGAAAGTTGAAAATTTAGTAGATGAGACACAAAAATCATTGACAATTTTAACTGACTAAAAACATGTTAACATCAGGACCTATTTGCATCTTCGAAGGCCCACAGGACCATTTGTTTCTTTGAAGATCAGGCCTGATGATGACCAAGGCCACCTAAGATTCTGTCCTTGAAACAGGATGGAAAAGAAGGGTGGGGGGAGGCGGAGAGAAAGGGGGAGAAGAAGAGGGAAGGGGAGGGAGGGAGAATGGAAGGAAGAGGAGGGAGTAAGAAAGAGGGGGTAAGTAACTGAAGACAAAAGACATTGAGAAAGAGTAGAGTTAAAAATGGTAATTTTACTATATGTAACATCTTTTTAAATTTTACCATTTTAGGGAGCTGGAGAGATGGCTTAGTGGTTTAAGAGCACTTGCTGCTCTTTCAGAGGATCTGAGCTTAGTTTCCAGCATCCATGTCAGGAGGCTTGCAACCACCTGTAACTCTAATTCTAAGGGATCTGCTGCCACTGAGTTCCTAGGATCCCAGCACTCACCTGTACATACCCATGTGCAGACACATACCCATGCACACCTATACATAATTAAAAATATAAACAAAGCCAGGCGGTGGTGGCATAGCCGGGCGGTGGTGGCGCACACGTTTAATCCCAGCACTCGGGAGGCAGAGCCAGGTGGATCTCTGTGAGTTCAAGGCCAGCCTGGGCTACCAAGTGAGTTCCAGGAAAGGCGTAAAGCTACACAGAGAAACCCTGTCTTGAAAAAACAAAAACAAAAACTATATATAAACAAAACTTCAAAAATTCTTCGAAAACAATGTTTTTAACAGACTAAAATACAAATAATTTGATTTTTCAGAGCGTTGTCTCTCTTCTTCCATATTATATAAAAAGCAAAATACATGGCCAACTAGTTGTTTTTAAAGTTTAAGGAGAAAAGTCTGCTTTTTTGTTCTGTTTGGTATTGGAGATTGATTGCAAGGCCTTACATGATGAACACATGCTCTCACTAGAGCCACATGCCTAGCTCCAATGCTTTTTAAAAGATGGATGTCCTAGAAACAACAAATAAATCATATCAGCAAAGATTCTTACTTTTCTCTTTCAGAGACATTTTTTTTAAATGTCAAGATATAGAGAATAAAGGAATCTATTTTAAAAAATAGTTACAATGTTACAAAGGGAGTTTTCTTAATGTTGTCTCCTAATTTGGGTCAAATTTTTTACTTAATAAAATTGAAGTATAACTATATAGAGAGAAATAAGAAAGTAGCAAAAATATATTGAAAAATTCTACCTAAAAAAAGGTATGTCCAAGCTGGGTGGTGGTGGCACATGCCTTTAATCCCAGCACTCGGGAGGCAGAGCCAGGCAGATCTCTGTGAGTTCAAGGCCAGCCTGGTCTACAGAGCGAGATCCAGGACAGGTACCAAAAACTACACAGAGAAACCCTATCTTGAAAAACAAACAAAACAAAACAACAACAAAAATAAAGGTATGTCCAAAAAGTTAAAAAGCAGAATTGAAGTCGCAAATATGCCTGCTAATTATGCTATGTGAAAGAGGAACTCAGTTTTGAAATCAGTCTTTTTGAAAAAATTTATTTTTATTATTTAAATTATGTGTGTATGTTGGGGGGTATATGCACATGAATGCAAGTGCCTACAGAGGTCAGAGTCCACTGGACCTGGGCTTATAGGCAATTGTGAGCCGCCTGATGTGGGTGCTATCTCAGATCCTCCGGAATAGTAGCATGTTCTCTTAAGCACTATCTCTCCAAGCCTTGAAATCGGACTATTGACTTATGAAAAGAATGGAATCTTAGGTGTCTAGAAGGTAGACCATAGAGACAAGGTTTAGCTAAAGTAGGGTGCTCTTTAAAACAAAAATATTTTAAGACTTCTTTCTCTCTCTTCATAAATTAAGTCACCTGGGGGTTGCAGTTTATCTGCCTTTTATTCTATTTACCTGAGACCCTCCAGCAGCTGGGACAAGGCAAGCACAAAGATTTGCAATGAGACTTTCCAAAGAGACACTTAAGCTGTCCACGTACACAGTATAGATCAAACCCAAGCAAGCCTGCAAAGAGAGAGGTGCATGCAGTCATTTCATGGCAGTGTCACTAAAAATAAATTGTGACATCTCTTCTAGGAAAATTTCTCTTTGAACCATGTAAATTATACTCTACATTAAACATGAAATAAATCTTAAGCCACAAATTAAATTTATTAAATTTTCCACTAGGAGCAGAACACCCAAATGAGCTTCTAAGATGAGTTTATAGAAAGCAGAAAGCCATCATTTATAAAACAGGTATCTCTGTTTAGATAACCACTCCAGCTAATTTGCAAGGCTGAATTGTTGTTGTTTTTTTTTTTCTATACAGTTTGCCTGATTGTTTTTAACTTATTTTAAGAAACTTCATATTTCAAGATAAAAATTCAGAGATATTCTTTTATGGTTCTTATAAATTTAGAATATTTCTGGAAACTTAAACTTCTAAGAATTATAACAAGAAACAGCAAAGCAGGTAAAATAATAAGATGAACACTTTGAAGACAGTAAGTGGTGAAATAAGATAAAATGCAATCTTACTTTATTTGACTTGTGTTTGGGGCGTGTATATGTGCTCATGTGCACACATGGATACTGGAGAAGGATGCCAACAGTTTTCTTCAGTAGCTCCCTACCTTATGTTTTGAAACAGGGTCTCTCACTGGACCTGGAGCTCATGGGTTCAGCTAGACTGGCTGGCCTGTGAGCTCTGGAGATCCTCCTGTGTCCCTGTCCTGTTTCCTCCATCCCAGAACTGAGGTCAGACATGTGACCAGCCCTATGCTTGGCTTTATAGGAGTACTAGGGATCCAAATTCAAATCCTCTTGTTGGTGCAGCAAGCTCTTTTCTGACTGATTCCTTTTCTTACTCCTAACATACAATCTCAATTTTGTGGCTTACTGAAATTTGTGACTGAAAAATTAATCACTAATTTATAGTAATGTAGTAATGGCACACACTAAATAGTATGTCACAAAACACACTAATGGAGTCGTAATTGTCATTGTAATAGTGAGGTTGTTATTTCTTCTAAAATATATAATCTTACTTTCTAATTTTTTTATATTGTATATTAGTACAGATATTTATACTTTCATACATTTTTATACTTGAAAAGTCTGAATATTAAAAAAGGAGAAAATCTACAAGCATCAAGTGGCATCTCACTATTTGGGCAGGCTTGCCCAGGCCTTCAGGTCCTCTTGTTCCTACCTTTTAAATACTACAATTGCTAACATGGGCCATTAGGCTTGGCTTTAAACAATATTTTAAAGACATGACCAGAATTATCTAAAATCTCATATAATCCCACTAACTGTAACCTAACTCCACAAACTTAATAAACATGTTCACAGTTGTTACACTATTAGTGCATTTTAAATTTCCTGAAAGTAATCAAATTATTTTTATGATTTATAATTTTACATTGAATTAACATGAGGTCTATTTTAAAACAAACATTATATTCATATCAGTGTGACTAGTTATGTTAACTTACTCAGGGATTGCTTCATCCAACACAAATTTGTTTTTTCATGTCACACTATTTTTACATATTGGTGAATCACTAACTCAATTTAACAATATTTCTAATACAAAAAAAGTGTCACTTTAGTTTATTCAAAATAGATTTATTCAATAATATAGAATAAAATGACAACTATGAGCTCTTTACCCTAGAAATTTCTGGGTAGTCTAATCTGGATACCAAGACGAGGCTTTTGGGAGCAAACACTTCTGCAGGTTGAATTAAAGCAGACACTTCTTCACCTTCAATCTCTTCCTTCTTTGTTCCCTGGAAAAAGAGAAATTACAATCAATGTAAAGTTTCCTAGGTTCATAATTCACACAATATATTCAAAACACACACCTTACAGATAATTTATAAGAATCCAAATTAATTACAAATACTAGGCAAAAAAAAATGACAAAGTAAAAAGTATTTGTTTCAATTTATTTTCAAAGCTCCTTGGGCTACAGATATGTACACCAACTTTGAGTGTTTCATTTCTAAGGAATCAAGGTAAGGCATGTTTAAGTTAATCTTAAGTAATGATCCAAACAACTAAAAATGTTACTTATTTAATTGTAAAGCCAGTCTTTAAGAGAATGGGAAAAGTCTGTTCTAGAAATAAGGCATTGATTTTCATTTCTGTTTTTCTGTTTCGCCCAATTTTTCACTCCTGTGGGGATTCCAAGGTCTGGAGAAAGCTCAGTGCTCTTGAAGTAAAAGCACACTGAGTTGTCAAGTGCTTCTGTTCACATACAATAGCAATTGCCTTAAAAAGAGAGAAGATTTTTGTACAGAAAGCAAAACTTTGTAATTAGTGTCATGAAAATGTATGCTCATAAATGGTTAAAATTTAAAGTAGATTACCACAATAAAATACAAAGTTGAAAAAAAAGACACCTAAGTTTCAAAAACTAACTACTAGTCAATAAGCCTGCAAAAATATTGCTTGAAATGCTAAGAGTTAAGAGCACTGGCTGGTCTTCCAGAGGACCCCAGTTATTTTCTCAGCACCCACATGGTAGCTCACAACTGTCTGTAACTCCAGTCCCAGGGGATCGGAAGCCCTCTTCTAGTCTTGTGGCACTGCATGCAGGTGGTACATAAACATAAATGTTGTCAAAACACCCAGACACATAAGACAGAAACAAGACTTTGGATGGGGCAAAGGCAAGACTAAGTTCCATGAAGGCCTCAGACATAGTTTGTGAGCACAAGGTTGAAAGGCAAAGCACAAAAAGCACAAGGTGGAGTAGTACTGCCTTGTGCCCACCCCAAGAACCACACACTGCCACTAGCATGCACATCTTCGCACCCAACCTCATGGTGGCCAAGTCCCACTTCTAGTACTTTGTGTCACAGCTAAAGAAGAAAGAGGTCCTAGGGGAGATTGTGAATTTTGGTAGCTGAGAAGACACCAAGCAGGAAGAACCTCAACATCTGGCTGCACTATGACTCTGGCAGTGGCATGCACAAACATTGTCAGTACTGTGACCTGAGCATAGAGGGAAGCACCATGCATTCCATCCAACCATCACCAGCATGCAGTGGTATCATGACAAATGCACCCATGTACGATCCAGCCAACTATCAAGGTGGGCGAGATGACAACTGCCAGTGGCCTCTGTCAAGTCATCCAAGGCTCCAAGATGAAGTTCTCGCTGCCCCAGGTAATGTTAGCAGAAGCTGTGCTTTTACCACTAAGAGGCCCAACACCTTTTTCTAGATGGAGAAGACCACCAAATAAAGTCCACCAAAGAGTAAAAATTAATAAATATGTAAAAAAAAATTCGAGTCCACAAGTAATTCCTGTGTCCTTATTGTTTGACAAGACTCTGACACACTGGAAGTTTTAAGAAGGGAGTGGGCAGATATTTCCTCTAACTAAAGCCCCTTTCCTCTTACTTTCCCAGTATCTATGGTCCAGCTTAAACTCATTTCCTCCTGAAACCTTCCTTTCCTGACCTTTGCCCTCTTGCTTTCCAGTATGGCCTACCAACACATCAGACTTGCTTATATGCTTGCTATTCAATATTTCCCCAAATGCCACAAACTGCCATTTGTCTACTTGACATCTCAAACATGGTCAAAACATAATCCTTCTCCCTAAACTTCATTCTCCTGTACTAAGTGGTTCATGACTAATAATGGCAATCCCATTTTTGTGTGGTAAAACTCAAATTATGATTCTTTTCTCAGTTATAGCTCATATCCAATTGTCAGAATAGCCTGACCTCTCAATTTTCCCACTGCTACCACCAAACAGGGAGCTTGTATCTTGTTTGGATTATTACAACAGCCTGCTTTTATTCCCTTGCTTCTTTTTAAGCCTTACTCTTCCTTGCTGCTCTTCAGACACAGCAGGTATGGTCTCATCTATGGGACCTGCCTATTCTTCTTTGCCTGGAATGCTTTCCACAGATAAGCTAAGGTCTGTGTTCCTGTGCCTCATCTTCTGTTCTTCCTGCTCTGACAGCCACTGTTGACCTCTCTATTTGAAAGTGCAGAGCTTAAATATCCCTTGTCCTTTTTCCTACCCATGTTTTCCTCCTCCATGCCCATATCACTAACACATTAACAGTTTTTTTTTAACAATCTAAGCTTTTTCTTTTGGGCCCTATTTCTCCCACTGGACTAAAAAGAGGTCAGGATTATGTTTTGTTCAGTGATGATTACTGAGATCCTAAAATAAGGGATGGGGCATGAGGTTATCACCTGGTATTTTTTCACTGCATAAATGCAGGGATAAAATTTCTTAGAATGGTTTTCTGGGTATTTCACCGAGAGACATCTTTCTTTCCCACTTAGAGACCAGGAACTATATTTTCACTTCCCTTTAGAGTCCATTTGGTTTCTGGTATAGTGAAACATAACCAAAAATTAGTTGTCCAAGGAATGTACACATCCAAAGGGAACTATCTGTATATAAAAGGTCCATATGCTCTTGAAAGAGAAAGACTTTGATTTGTTACAAAGAACAAATAAAATAAGTCTGGCTAGTTTCTGGAATCCTTAAAAATAATAGAAAAGCGATGATTATTAATTTACCAAAATTTCCACCCTTAATGAATCATGGCATTTATGGATTACCAAAAAACTCTAAATGGCAAATATGACTGAAATTCCTGGAACAGATAAACCTATCCACATTTTTATGAGATTGTGATAATTGCCCTAGAGTATCATTAAAAGACAACTTGAGTAAGCAGATAGCCATTTCAAATAAATGACCATTAGACTACTTAAACCGAAACACAAAACAGAATGTGTAGCCACTACTTAAAGCTGTTCATTAGTTAAATACCCACCAATTATTAACAAGAAAAAAGGGTCAATACAAAGTAAATTGCAATTAAGTAAAAACAACTTCATGTTTTACATTTCTACACTGATTGTTTTTTACAGGTGTAGAGTTTTACTTTATAAGTCCTGAAATGCTGTTATTCTTGATCCCAGTAACTGTCTTCTAAGAACCAATGCCCCAAAGGCTGAGGATAAATTTCATTAGTGAGCACTTGCTTAGCATGCACAAGGATCTACACTCAACCCCCAACCACTAAGCATGTGTGTATGTGCATGTATTCTTGTGTGTATTCCCCCCTCATACATAAATACAATGCTCCAAGTTTAAGGAAACAGTCACAATCCCATTTTGAAGATAAAAATGTATGCAGACAGTTGTTAGGTAAAATAAAGAATTTTCTCTAATATAATATTTTTTCTAGAAATAATTTATCAGGTCATGGAAATAATACTTCCTCTATTTTGTGGCTAAACTATCTTTGGTGACACTGGCTTGTATGTTTTGTCTTGAGGCAGTGTTTCACTGTTGCTTGAAATTTACTATGTAGCCTGAGCTGGCCTGAGCTCACGGCAATCCTCCTGCCTCAGCTTCTTGAGTGCTGGTATTATAGGCATGAACAACCATGCCAAGCTTGGCTTGTATATTTAACAATGACAAATTTTCACCAAAAAAATAAGCAGGAAATTAAATGAACTTGAGAGATTTTATGATGCTTTGAAATTTAGTATTTGATATTGCAAAGTATTGTTATATTTTCTAGCTCAACATTATAAGCCTTCTAACCTAAAAGGATTTTTTTATTTTCAGTATACCCCATTAAAGCTACAAATTTACTGTAAATGACTTTTACTGGATTATCTTGCATTGATTTGGAAGGTCAACTCATCTTTTAAAATGTTCTTATATGTGTACTAGTGTTTTGTCTGCACGTTTGATCTGTGCAGTACATGCACACCTGGTGACTGAGGAGTCCAGAAGAGAGGGCATCAGATCCCCTGGAACTGGAGTTACAGGTGGCTATGAATTGCCATGTAAGTCCTGGGAATTGAACCCTGGTCCTCTGGAAGAGCAGCCAGTGCTCTTACTCATGGAGCCATCTCTCTAGGCCCCACCTCATCTTTTATCTACATCAGAATCACTTGCCACACCTTATCTATTAGTAGGTATCTGTGTCTACTGATTATCACAGTGAACTATGTGAGACTGTCTACTCCTATATAATTCTGTTATGCTGATAGTCTCCATGCTTCTGTACAGGCTAAATTAACACCTGTTACATAAATGCACTTCCAAAATGCTATTGCCCTTCAAACACATCCTAAAATGCAATGCTAAAAGGTACTCTGGCTGATTTCATGTGATGACTCCATACAGCTGAGAGGCTCTAGCTTCAGGAAGTTAATACTAGTGTTCAGACTGGATGCTTCAGTCACATTTGTTATACTATGATGCTTGATTTTCCTATGAGAGGAAATGCTGCATTCAACATCTATTATGTTCATTTCTACTTATACCACATTATCCTACAACTCTTCCCATATTTCTTTAAACATTAAGTTTTTGTTTCTGTTTTAGTTTAGTTTGGTTTTTTTGAGACAGGGTTTCTCTGTACAGCCCTAGCTGTCCTGTAACACACTCTATAGACCAGGTTGGCCTTAAACTCATGGAGATTCCCCTGCCTCTGCTTCTCGAGTGCTGGGATTAAAGGCATGTGTCATTGTACCCAGCTAGAACAAATTTTTATACTTGCAGATTATTTTTATTCTTCTCTAAAAAACTGAATGCTTGCTGGGTGGTAGTGGCGCACACCTTTAATTCCAGTACTCAGGAGGCAGGTGCATCTTTGTGAATTTGAGGCTTAGCCTGGTCTACAAAGTGAGTTCCAAGACAGCCAAGGTTGTTACACAGAGAAACCCTGTCTCAAAAACAAAACAAAACAAATTTAGTTCTACATTTCCTTTCTGAAATAAACAAGGACTTTAAACATTCCAGAATTAGAAAAAGGAATCTAAATAGGCGCAAAAATTCTCCATACTATAATATTTCCCTGAAAAGATAAAAATTCCTTGTTTTTTGCCAAATGATTATTTAATCACAATGGAATGGTCACATGATAAAACCTGGTCCATTCTGGCAATGTCCATCCTGGATAATACCAGATTCACAAGCATACACTTCCTCTGGTAAAGGCAATACACTGCAGTCTTGTCTGTGCAATGATAGCGCAGCTCCTGACCTACAGTACTAGTAAGGCAGGAAATTTAACTATAGGCTTATTTACTGACCCAGAAAGCTACTGCTGCTTTCTTAAATCATGGTGACATCAAAAACAAAAACAAAACAAAAAACTTCTTACAAGTCATTACTTTGTAGTGTTCCTTAGAAGTTGACAGATGTTACTTAGCTAAAGGGTCTTGTAATCAAAGAATTTTAGAAACAATAAATTAAATCAAGTTAAATAGAGTATCTTTACAGCATGATTTCTGGCTCTGATATGTAATTTCAAACAGAGGAGGCATAACATATAGCACTTCTTGATTTTATTAGGTCCCTTTCCCCCTCGAAAACCTAATACCGTATTGGAACACACATCTGAAAAGACTGTCATTAAAACACACTTGTGTGGTGATATTTTATTTGTGCTCTAATAAATAAAGCTTGCATGGAGATCAGAGGAAAAAGCCAGCCATTATAAGTAAACACAAAAGCCATGCAATGTTAGCACATGCCTTTAATCCTATCACTTGGGAGGCAAGGATCTGTCTGGATCTATGTGAGTTCAAGGCCACTGGGAACAGAGCCAGGCATGGTGGCACATGCCTTAAATTCCAACACTAGTTAACCATGGAGGTCTGGAGGTCTGTACAGACAGACAGGAAGTGATAAAGCTGCGCAAGAAGAGGAGGTGATGTAGCTAGACAGAGCAAATCAGATGGCAGAACAGCAAGGCATATAGGTATGCGTAGACAGGAAGTAACTCACTCTTTGGAAGCTGCAGAGCTGGTGAGGTAAGGTTAGCTGTGGCTTTCCCTATTTCCCTAATCTTTCAGGTTTTCATCCCTATATCTGGCTCCGTGTTTTTTATTTAATAAGACGGTTTATAAATTCTTCTACACACTTGCACACAAAATGTGTGAAACATCTATATATATGTCCTATGTCTTTCAAAGGCTAGGTGGGTATAATGCTTATTGTTCATAAACAGGCTAATCTTGTTGACTTCTCTTCCATTAATTCTGTTTCACAAAGATAAGACTTGCAGAAACAGGGTGCTGGACTACAGGGCACCTACAATCCTATTCTTAATGAACAAGGTAGGGGCTTCTACTCTCAGCCCGTCATTTTCAAACTTTAGTGTGCATCAAAAGCACATTTTCTGAGTCACTATACATATAAATTATATTGTTAATATAAAACAAAATCAGATCAGCCAACATAGTTCTTATATGGCAGTGCCGTGCTATGCCTTATAAAAATGCTAATAATTCATTAATACAGTAAAAAATTATTAAATGTTATTTCCCATTAAAAGAAAATAAAATTCCTTGGAGAAATGACATTCTACTTCAGGGTCAAGAAATGTACAAAATAAATTACAATGTTCATCTTATTGTATCAAAAGGAGATCTGTCAAAGATTAATAGTATCAAAATGAATAAAATGTACACACTATTAAAATCCATCAAATATATAAAAAATTCATGTGTTCATAATTATAAATTAAGTGGTCACTACTGGAGGTTATTAAGGTACTAACATACTATTCAGAAAATTAAAAATGGAATGTCTTTTCTATCTATAATTGATGGAACAAAGTTGTAGCAGAGATGATCTTCTAGTAAATGCAGAAGGAAAGGCAGATTCAAAATCTTCTGTCTGCGATTTCTAGTAAGAAAGGGGATGTGGCAATGATCATCAACAGTATGAGACTGGCCTGTGCTATCATCACTGAAACAGCCAAAGGTACAACACAGTCTTGGAGGTATTCTAGCTTTAAAATAGAATTTAATCAGCCAGATGTGGTGGGACATACCTTTAATCCCAGCCTATGGAGACAAAGGCAGGCAGATTCCTGTGAGTTTGAGGCCAACCTGGTCTATATAATGAGTTCCAAAACAGCCAGGGCTATATAGATAATAACCTGTCTCACAAAACCAATCAAATCAATCAATCCTTCCATCAGTCAAACAGAGATACATACAAAATGTTTACAAGTGAAATGATGTAATAAATATTGTTTGCTTTAAAATGTCATCTTTCTCCCCAAACAGATATTTAGATTTGAAAAGATAGGAAATGCTGACAATTTTTAAAAAATGGGTAATGTGTGAAGTTCATTATAAAAGTTAAAGCAAATAACCCTATGGAACACTTACTATGGTGACAGATATAATAGTGGGCTAGATTCCAAATCTCTGTCCCTTCATACCTGCATTCTCTCTCATTTTTTTTAACTTTTATTTTAATTTTATATGTATAGCTGTTCTGCCTACATGTACATCTGTATGCCATGTCCATGCAATGCCCATGGGGGTCAGAAGAGGGTTTGGATACCCTAGGATGGTTGTGAGCTATTATGTGGGTGCTGAAAATTGAACCTTCGGAAGAACAACCAGTGCTCATAACCACCAACCCATCTCTCTAGCTCCAAGATCTTTATTCTTAACTACATCATCTCATTACACCCTTTCAACAACCCTCAAAGGTAGGTATTATTATTAGTATTCTGAGTATACAGGAACAAATTTGAAGTATGAAATGGTTAAGAATTTGTTCAAAGTTAATAAATCTAAAAACTAAAGTCTGACTCCAGAATTTATATTTCATTATAAAAGACCTTAGAGAAACATCTAATTTAATTTACTAACAAGCAGACAGTGATCTAGAGAGGCTGTCAAGTTGGTGTACAACTAGAAAAGGCTGAAGGCATACATATCCATTTATTCACTTAGTATTATTTTACTGGGTAGCTAGCATGTTCTAGGCACTAATGTTATAAGTGTAACTGGGGAAAGAAAATGATATCTGAAGGGTAGGGGGAGTAGCTGGTCAGATTATTTAACCAGATATTTAGACAGATAGGCAAATGCAAAGGACCCAGGCAGTCTCAGCAGCTGGAGGACTGGCTAATAACTGGAGTGGGAGCCAGGGGCTGATTATTCTGAGCTCACAGGATGACATTTGAGTTTTTATTCTGAATGCCATGGACTAAAGAAGAGTGACGACAACTTTGTTTTTAAATAATTCAACCTAATGGTGTAAAGTAGCTTGTAAGGAGGCAGAAGTAGAACGAGGAAGGCTGTTTCCAAGCCTATTTGGTAGTTCAGACAAAATAAACGGTAGTGTGACTATAATGAAAGGAGGAGACGATTTGGAAGTGGAGTTCTCCAACAGGATTTGTGGACGGCTAGAATATGGATAACAAAAAAAGGAAAAAGGTAATAAGTTTTGTGTTTTAAACCTATATTGAGAGTAAAGCCATTTATTGCAACAAAGAAAACTAGCAAACTAGCAGGGAGAATGGAATAAGAGAATGAGAAATATTAAGGAAGCGATGTATTTTGCATATGTAAAAAAATGTATGTGAGTTCTACTCCTTTTCATCTGTTTTTGTCCTCATCTTATAAAAAAAGAAGCCACTAGAAATAGTGGCTATAAAACAATTTAAAGGTACCTATAAGTACACTGACATTGGAATCTACCATACATAAACACAAGCTTTTAAAGGGCTATCTATACAGCAAGTATGGCTATCTGTATAATGCTGTTTACACTTTGAATATGAAAAGCGTCTAGAAGACTGTATTTCAAATGCCTATAGGCCATGGGATTGGAATTGATATGGATCACAAGAAAATATACGCACACCCAGAGCAAAACAATCTTCTAAAATATTTACATTTGTATTATTTTTAAAACAAAGAGCTAAAGGTTTTTAAGTAAATGACAATGTATTAGTGTCTGTTTATTTATTAAACATTTATAGCTTGTTAGCCACATAGCACCTGTCACAAAAGGATAGGGTACAGCCTCTACTGCCAGGAAATTCAGTGTCACGTAAATGCTAAGAGCAACACAGGTGAAAAAACAGCACCAGTCAAAACCATTTCACAACTGGAGGTCAGAGTCACAGGTCTGAGAAGGGACTCTGTGAAGCCCACAGCAGTAAACTGGGGTTTGAAAGCTTAAACAGATCATCAGAACATAAAAAGATAATCAGAACAGTAACAGGCAATATGAAAAAGAGAAATCCAATAATAGGGGAAGTCAAACAGGTTGAGCTTTAAAAATGCAACACATTTTGTACCTTGACTGGCTTGAATTTAATGCATCCTTACATAACTGCCATTTAGATTTACTATTTTTAATCTATTTATACTTTAAAAAATCACAACCTAAACTAAATTTTTATGTTACACATATGAACAAAAATTTGTTGCCTATTTTATCGTTACAGTTTAGAAAAATAAAGCTGAACATTAGTTTTAATATCAGAGAACATGATGATGACATATTGATGTTTTAATTTTTGGCACTTTTATTTCCATAAGTTTTACTAAATATACTGTTTAAAACAACTTTTGCTCATCAACTAATAGCTAGTAAGTCAGAATTAATGAATTAATCAGTATACATTAAGAGATATGGTCACTGGCATAGCGACATGTTTCTGCTCATTATTTATGCTAAAAACACAAGTAACTCATGGTCAACTATTAGATTACTTGCGAATTTTTTGGCTTATATAAATATATTAAGAAAATTTAGGAATAACTATAAAATGTGAAAAATGAGAGAAATACTATTAGGATAACGCTTAACTTTTGAGGAAAAGAGGTAATTAGTGTAGCCCTTCAGGAGAGATGGAAACCAGCACATAAGCTTCACTTCTGTTTTCTTTCAAGCATGACAAATAATTTTAAAATTAGTTCTTCATAAATTTACAAATGTTATTTTGTGAGTCACTAGAGTCAACGATCATTTTTAAAGTTCCTTTTCATTGTCTAAGATTAGTGAAAAAAATTTAAGAATAAGATGTGATTATTCTTCTAATGTAAAACACTGTACTGAAGCTGTTAGGTGAACTATAGAGATCTTTTTCTTTTCTTTCTTTCTTTTTTCTTTTTCTTTTAAGACAGGGTTTCTCTACACAGCCTTGGCTGTCATGGAACTCACTAGGTAGACCTGCTGGCCTTGAACTCACAGAGATCTGACCGCACTGTTCCAGACTGGCTTCCCAGTACTAGTATTAAAGGTGTGCATCACCATGTCCAGCTAAGTTCTCTAGTTCTTTATTTAATATATTAAATAAAATATATTTTCCTAGAATTCCTGATGGAAAAGCTAATAACGAACTAACCTCAAAGATCAAGATATCAACTTTACTTTGGTTAGAAATATACACCAAAGCATTTATTTACAATTAAACATGATTTATTCAAACATTCCTTAAAGAAATAGTGTATCTGCCTATGAATATATATCATACAATTAAATTTACAATGTACTTTCCTCCAATTAGTATGCTATATGTACACAATAGCACCTGGAATAGTATTCTTTGAATAATTACTTGGGTGGGAATTTATATATACTTACATTTTAAATACATAATTAAAAATTTAGATACATATTTAAAATTGGGCAAATCATCATGGCAAAAAACACAGTAAAAGGTACTATAAATCTATGTCTATTTCACTGTACAAATTAACAATCATGTCTAGAGAGTCCAAATGAGCTGCTAAGGTTACACAGGTAATGAAAGGCATTTCTACATAACAGTCTTTTAACTTGGATTAGCCCTCTTACTCTTGTCGATGCTTACATGTAACCTTTGTAGGACATAAGTTGTTCAACAAACAACTGTTTAGGTGACACAGTATTGTGGAAGTAAAACTATATGTTTAAAAAAAAGGATCACACTTTTTCCTTGATAACAATAATCATTCTCGTGTTTAAATAGTTATTTTTTATTTTAAAATTTATCTTTTTCTTACATATTTTTAGTTAAAATATAATTATATTACTTTCTCCCTTCCCTTCTCTTTCCAACCTCTCCCAAGTCCCATTCTGGCTCCTTCCATTCCTCCCCCGCCAGTCTCATTTGATAGCTTCTCCTTTCCAATTGTTACATGAACGTGTGTGTGCATACACAAATATACAAATACAACCTGTTGATATAGTTTTTACTGCAGTTCTTGTTAGCCTTCAATAGTCAATATTAAAGAAGAGACATTTGATATCTCTTGGACTTTGGAAGCTTGTTCTCAAAAGCTTTTTTAAATTTAAATATATCCTATAATTTCAAGCATGTGACATTTATTTATTCAGTGGTAGTTTTCCCTATAAGATGTATTTATAAGGAATATCAAGAAAACTTAAAATTCAGCAACCTGTCAATTTCCAATTCTCATTTTTAAAAGGGAAGGCATGGATGGACATAATATTTACCACTATAAGGAGACCCTCATACAGATACTTGCATGTGTTACAAATTATCCAACAAACACAAACAAACTCAGAATATGTAAATATTCCAAATTTTCTATGTCTCTATCATGTCACTTAAGGTAGCTTTCTCTAGACTTTTGTTGTTGTTGTTCTTGGTTATGGTCTATGAAGTAGTCTCTGGAGTGAGACTTCATACAATCAGCAAACCAGTTTCCACACCTGGAGACTCTTCATTTCTTGTTGAGAAAGGTAGAACAGCATTCATTGCTCCTTCTCGAAGGAGCCAATTATTTCCCTCCCCACAAAAGACAGTAATTCCAGTATTATTCATAATATCTACACAATAAGAAATAAACATCAAGAATTTACTTATATAGAATTATATGGCAGATAGGTATATAAATACTTTAATAAAAAAATTCTTGCTTCAAAAAATGCCATTATTTTTTCCATCTCACTTTCTTTCCATGTATGTTTTAAAATTCTAGAATGAACACAATTTACTTTGATAATGAAATTTTCTCCTCTGTCCCACATTTTTTTGTCTAGAGACAGTTTAGAAACTTATTATTTATTTGGTTCTCCAGGTGATTCCTTAATCACTTAGAGTTGTTTTATGATATTATGAATGAATTTCTTATTTCTTCAAATTAGCCTCCCAAGTGCTTAGTATTATTTGTTGAAATGTACAGGTTCATCAGGTGTAACAGCACTGGCCTTAATCCCAAGGCTCAGAAGGCTGAAACACAAGGCCAGCATAATAGGACCCTATTACAAAACAAACAAACACTCAACCAAAAAACAACAGAACCCAAGGATATGTATAGACTCCCCCCAACTTCATGCTTCCATTGTAAGATACTGATGTTATGTGCTTGATTGTGCTTCTCAACTATAACTTCTATGCCCATCATCTCTCCTATTCTTGAATCAATCACACACGGGTGTAACCTCTGTAGTGCTGTAGCGTATGTTTTAGTGTCTCACTCTTTAAGACAGATAGACAGACAGAGTCAAGTCTTTTTTCTGTCCTGGGTTAAGTTTCTAGTATCATAGAATGTAACAGAGAGACTAAAATGAGATTAACTGACATGAGTTAAATACAGTAGAATGAAATAATGTACTACCAAACTTTTGGAACAGTATCTCGGCTACGCCAAGCCTTAATTGACCATAAAACCTTGTATCTTTGCTTCTTGTCTCCAAATTTTTGCCCAGATTGCTCTTAGGTCCTGATTTTCAAACATCTACTTAGATTTTTTATAAGCTCAGTAACACTCCTGTTGTATAGTCTTCAGTCATTATCTATTTCATACAATAGTACTTAGACAGTACTTGGGGATACTTTTGAATCTGAATTTTTTGTTAGCTTCCAGAGTCCAATTTTATGCCCACTGAGATAAAAACAACACAAAAGAGTATGATATGGATTCTGTGTCTTTTTCGTTTTCATTCTTCATCTTATCTCCCCAAATCATACTCATTAGTCCCCACTCCATTTCTTTAATGGCAATTAATTCGATGATACACCAAATGTCTTTACTGAGAATTGATTCAGAAATACAAAATACACTGAAAAACTTAGATACAAACCTAAAGAAAAGAACATATATATATATTTTTCATCTAAGCAATAAATATCAGATCTGTCACATTTTATTCATTACTTTAAACAAAAGTCAAGGTTCATATTATCTAGTTGGATAATTTTGGAAACACGTTATCAAAAGTTTAATGCCAAGTTTGTTTATGACTACTGAGCATATTACTGTATTTTGGAAAAGATAAAAGAGCCAATATTTTTTAAATTGTACAATTTTACTTTGGATGGTGTAAGTCCTGAAGTTCCTTCCTTCTCTTTAGTATTCCAAGCAATGTGTCATAGTACATTTCATATGAAGTAATTCACGCCAAATGAGTTAAGATCTATTTTGAAATGATAATATGATCCAAAAATAAAAGAAAAACACATTTGTTAAAAACAGTGCCAAAAGTGAGAATAATGTTACTAATGACCTAGAAAGGATCATCTTTTATTTCTCCATCCCAAATTCTACCTCATGGTTTATAATCTCAATTAGAACAAACTCAAATGAAAATAATTTGTTTCCAACACAGAAAAGGAGGCTTACAACTTCAGATAGCACCTAGCACATTAGACAAAGAATCCTGATAATGAGTTTATATTTTCAGGATTGACAAAAAGTTGAAGGTAAACAGGCTTTAAATTTTTTAAAGTCAGCCGAGCAGTGGTGGCACATGCCTTTAATTCCCAGCACTTGGGAGGCAGAGCCAGGCGGATCTTTGTGAGTTCGAGGCCAGCCTGGTCTACAGAGCGAGAGCCAAGATAGGTGCAAAGCTACAGAGAAACTGTCTCGAAAAACCAAAAAAAAAAAAAAAAAAAATTAAAGTCAGCTGTAAAAAAAAATTACACTTTTTTGATCCTTTTAAAATGACAAGTGCACAAACACCTGAGCTAAATGAAAGGAAAGCCATTATTACACTGATTCAAAGCACACAAGAACCCAGATCATGGCTTCCAGTGAGGAGACAAGGCTCCCTAACAAAAGGTCTCATTTCAGGACTGGTGCTAAAAAAGGCAAAGAATTGGATTAGAACTAGTTATGACAGAGTTTTAAAGTGTTTACATAAAAAGCAAACCACAAACCTAGTGAGACATAACTTACAAAGTGGCCACTGGCCAGATATGGGAGAACATGGGCATGAAAATCATGAAAGCCATTAATAGATTATATGCTTCTGAACAGAAGTGGGACAAGCTTGAATCCATGAGCTCATGGCTTAGCCAAAGGAGAAAACAGCTTTGCTAATAGGAAAATGTCAACTACTGGCTGGGCATGGTGGCACACACCTTTAATACCAGACTAGGGGAAACCAAAGCAAGTATCTCTCTGAACATGAGGCCAGCCCGATCTACATAGCAAGCCAGCCAGGACAACACAATGAGACACTTTCTAAAAAAAAAAAAAGGGAAAATTAAAAAAGTCAATGATCGTTTTGAGTCTGAGTTACTTCACTCAGAATGATTATCTTTAGTTCTATCCATTTACCTGCAAATTTCATTTTTCATAACAGCTGAATAATATTCCATTGTGTAAATCTATCACCTTTTCATTATCCTTTCTTCAGTTGGTGGACATCTAGACTGTTTCTAATTTCTGGATGTTATAAATAGAGCAGCAATGAACATGGATAAGCAAGTAAGATGTAGAGCCCTTTGGTTATATACCCAAGAGTAAAATAGCTGGATTTTGGCAGCTAAACTATCAGCTTTTTGTGGATTCTCCATCTTGATTTTGATAGTGACTGGAATACTTTGCACTCCCATCAGCAATGAGTAAGTGTTCCCTTTCTTCATGTACTCACCACTATTTGTTTTATTATTTTAGGCATTCTGATTAGGGTAAAATGAAATCTCAAGGTAGTTTTAATTTGCATTTTTCCTGATGGCTAAGGATATTGACCATCCTTAATACTCCTTTAAGTGCTCCTCAGCCACTTGTGTTTCAGTTTTTGAGAACTCTCTATTTAGTACTATACCCCTGTTTTCTAATTAGGCTATTTATTTTCTTAATGTTCAGTTCTTTTTTTTTAATTCTTTATTCTAGATACTAATCCTCTATCAGATGTATAGTCAGTAAAAATATTTTTCTCATTCTGTAGGCTGCCAATTTGCTTGAATGATGGTGTCTTCTGCTGTATAGAAACTTTTCAGCTTCATGAGGTCCCATTTATTACTTGTTGTTCTTAGTGCCTGTGATAATGGTGTTCTGTTCAGAAATTCAATGAGTTCAAGGCTATTCCACATGTTCTCTTCTCTCAGATTCAGTGTATCTGGCCTTATGTTGAGGTACTTGGTCCATTTGTATTTGAGTTTTGTGCAGAGTGATAGACATGAATCTATTTTCATTCTTCTACATGCAGCCATCAAGTATGACTAGAACATTTGTTGAAGATGCAATTTTTTTCCCCAGTGTGTATTTTTAGCTTCTTTGTAAAAAACCAAGTGTCTGTAGGTGTATGGAATTGTGTCTGGGTCTTCAATTTGATTCCATTGTTCAACATGCCTGTTTTTATGCCAATACCAAGCTGGTTTTGTTAATATGGCTCTGTGGGATGGTGATATCCCCAGCAGTTCTTTTATTCTTCAGGCTCATTTTTACATGTTTTGGGTTTTTTTGTATTTACATATAAAGTTGAAGACTGATTTTTCAATTTCTGTGAAGAATTGTGTTGGAATTTTGAGGGGTATTGCATTGAACCTATAGATTTTTTTTGGTAGGATAGCTGTTTTCACAATTTTAATCCTACTGATAAAGGAGCATGGGAGATTTTCCTATCTTCTAGGTAACTAATAAGGAACCAGAAAGGAAGAGGGAATCTTCCAAGTAAGGGGAGTATAGAGTCATAAAGAGATTAGGAGAAAGATGAACAGGAGGATTAAATGGGAATGGAGGATGGAATGACAGGGTACAGGAAGGAATATGGGGAAAGACAACAAACATTAAAGGCCTTTTGAAAAGCCCTATGGAAACATACCACTGTAGAAGCTCCCTAAAATATAAACATAGATGAAAGAAATTTAAATGGAGGAAACAATGTGCCAACTAGACATCTTATGCTACCAAATAAAATCTCCAGTGCTAGGAATAGGTAACATCTGTTGAGTCGTGGGCCAAAGGGGTCCCACAAACATCACAGGTTATTTCCAAGGCTATTGGTTGATCTTCATGACATAATTTTATGTCATTGAACATGGTGAAATCAGGTTGGTGACCAAGTAGAAGTTTCAGCCTTACTGACTGGAATTTATGTTGTTGGAAGGTACTTTGCATGTTGTCAGAAAAGAAAAGTAATCATCAATATATATCCCAGGGCAACAGTGACCTTCCTGCAAAATATACTGGTATAGCCTGGCAGTGGTGGCACACGCCTTTAATCCCAGCACTCGGGAGGCAGAGCCAGGCGGATCTCTGTGAGTTTGAGGCCAGCCTTGGCTACCAAGTGAGCTCCAGGAAAGGCACAAAGCTACGCAGAGAAATCCTGTCTCGAAAAAACCAATATATATATATATATATATATATATATATATATATATATATATATATATATATATATATATATATATATATACTGGTATAATAGTGGCACAAATATTATGGGAATTACCAACCATCTTTTTAAAATTGAACTAAGGGTCACTCTGTGAGACAAAACCTATACCTCACACTGCTAAAGTGGTCAAGAATCAGAGATTAGGTAAGTTACGGGCTCTAGGGGAAAACCTATTTCCATTATTCTGCTCAAAAGAGCATAGCAATAAAATGATGCCTAGTGATATATTGCTATTCCCATAGAACAGAATATCATTCAACTCTCATCAGAGAAGTTTCTTCTTAAAGCCAGTGATATTTAACAGAGAACCACAAGTGGACAATGTACAGGACTGAGAGATTTTTGGAGCACTAAGCCCTAAATGGGATGTCTTTATCAACCCCTTCCCCTCAAGAATCAGGGATCTATGTGGAAGGGGCATTAGAAAGATCTTGAGAGCCATAGATGGTGGATGACCCCAAGGAAGCACTGTCTTCCAGATATAACAAGCCATCCCAGCACTCAGAAGGCAGAGCCAGGTGGATCTCTGTGAGTTCGAGGCCAGCCTGGGCTACAGAGTGAGTTCCAGGAAAGGCGCAAAACTACACAGAGAAACCCTGTCTTGAAAAACCAAAAACCAAAACAACAACAAAAAACAAAACAAAACAAAACAAAAAAACAGATACAACAGGGCTGGTACACTTACATATGAATTTGCAGAGACTGTGACAACATGCACAAGATCTGTATAGGTTCAAACCAGATAAAATCTGAGCACTGAGAAGGAGAAAGCAGATACAAAATCCTACCTCTAACCAAAAAGGTATTTGCAACTGATAACTACTGAAAAAGGGAAAATCAGTTTTTCCAATGGAGTATCACTGGGTGTATCAATCACACTTGAGGGCAGGCTCCATACTCAGGAGTAGATGGCAAACATAAAAGGGACCCTTTTGTGTGTGTGTGTGTGTGTGTGTGTGTGTGTGTGTGTGTGTGTGTGTGTGTGTTTAAAAAGGGGGGGTGTGTGTGTGTGTTTTACTGGGTTTTTTGTTTTGTTTAGATTTGATTTGATTTTAATTTGAGGGGGTTGTTTTGTTGGGGAGCAGGAGCAAGGGAGAAAGAGAAAGAATATGAACTTGGATGGGTAAGAAGAATCTGGGAGGAGTTGGAGAAAAGGAAAGAACATGACCAAAATATTCTGTATGAAAAAAATTAATTAATTCTTAAAAAATCAGCTACTAGCTAGGCATGGTGGCACACACCTTTAATCCAAGCACTTGGGAGGCCAAGGCAAGTGGATCTTTGTGAATTCAAGTCCAATCTGGTCTACATAGTGAGTTCTAAGACAGCCAAAGTTATACAGTGAAACCCTGTCTCAAACAAACAAACAAAAAAAAAACCAAAAAGTCAACTACTGACTAATAAGATAGGGATCATGGAACTGGTAGATAATCATGTTGCAAGCATATAAGAGAATCAGCAAGTCAAGACTCAATAGTACCTACTAAATCAAGGGGACTATGACTGACAAGCAGCAGGGCACATATATTGACTTAAAATACCTTCCTATGGAATATGTATTAGTTGCACGTGAAAAAAAAACTCTGCAACAATACACTGCAGAAATATAACAATCTAACAAATGAACATCAGCAGTAAAGGACAAATAGATGTCATATACATCCAAATGTGTACCCTTGGACACTACTGGAAGGAACATACTTAGGAAGTATTCTTTTTCTTTTCTTTCTTTCACTTTGGTTGGTTGGCCTTCTTTCTCTTCCTTCTTCTTCCTTCTTTTTATTTTTAAGAGAGTCTCACCATGTAGCTCAGGGTATCTCTAAATTCTCAATCCTTCTGCTTCAGACTTCCTAATACTGGTATTATAGGCATATACCCACCAATCCTGTTTTACTTAAGTATTACAGTATTCTGTTGATGCCCAATCTGAACTTAATGAGAGATACCAGTAAGCACAAAATAAAAACCATTCTATTAAAAATGGATATGGAAAGATTATTATTTAAAAATTTCAACATTATAAAATAGATACTGAGCAAATATTCAAGATGAAGAGGGAAAAGAGAAATAAAACTTAAACAAAATATATGCAGTTATGTACTGGGCCTGCTCTAGAAGAAAATAGTGGAATGGAAAGTGAAGAATATTATTACAGTGATTATGGCGATGTCCAATTGAAGGTGGGCCAGGAGAGTCACTTTAGCCCAGTGGCTCATGTCCAGCCTAGGGAACCAAGGAATTTAGAGGAAAGGTATATAAATATAGGGTTTTCTCTCAAAGGATTCAGGGGGAGAAATGAGTGTCTCTCTCTCTCATTCATTCACTCGTTCACTCGCTCTCTCCCTCCTTCTCTCCCTCCCTCCGTGTGTGTGTGGGGGGGCACGCGTGCGCACGCAAGAGATTGTACCAAAAGGGGGAAGAAAAAACTGGAAAGAGAGGAGAGAGGGAGAGAAAGTGAGAAAAATATCAGGGTATATATACATATACATATATATATATATATCTCAATGAGTCAAAAATTTAACACTAGATAAATATAGTTAAAGGATATCTAAATGTTTACGTGTAATTTCAGCAATTTCTCCTTATGTGTGAAACAACGTCCAAATAAAAAGTGAGACAGATTTCTAAACCTAAAATACCTCCAATGTTGTCTTAATATACTGACTTTCTGTCAGCTTAACCGAGGGCTGAATGTATGTGAGGAAGAGAGGAGAGAGAAGTTAAATTATCATTTAGTTTCCATTATACAACTCAAAGGAGTTATTAAGAATATGGGCACAGGGGGCTGGAGAGATGGCTCAGTGGTTAAGAGCACTGGCTGCTCTGCTAGAGGACCCAGGTTCAATTCCCAGCAACCACATGGCAGCTTACAACTGTTGATAATTCCACTTCCAGGGGATCTGACACTTTCACACCAATGCACATAAAATAAAGTTTTAACAAAGAGCCAATAAAGACATTTTTAAACATTTTTTTTAAAAAAAGAATGTGTACATAAAGAACATTCCATTCTCTGAATTAGCTTAAGGTCTAAACACCATTATTAAAATGAAAGATCAACTAAATTAAAGAGTGGCACATGGATTACAGGACACTCTAGCAGGTTTTTGACTGAAACAAGCAAAACAAGAATGTGATAAGCCTTTTATGGGCAATTTCCATCACTATAAAGGACACTCTGGGATAAAAGGAACCAAAGACACAGACTTATAAATTATGTCACCTCATCAACGTTACTTCCAAATTTAAACAGAAGCAATATTCTGACCAAGTCATTAAATATTTTGCAGCAAATATTTCTTAGTTTAATCCCACTATCTAAAGTCTTGAAATATTAGTATGGCTTCCCACAAGGAACTGACAAAAAAAAATATGCTGAAATGAAGATAACTTATATTTGTTGTTGGGAATGCAGACAGTAAGTATTTTGTTCTACATGAAATTGGACCTTCCACTATAAAAGAATAATAGTGTTAAGTTTGCTTCATGAGAGGTAACTTGTCTCCTTTGTATTGAAAAACCAGATCTTGTACTGTGGGAAGCCAGCTGGGAGACTGGTTCCTACATTTTACCCCAGGGTACTCTTGAGGAGTGAGGAATAAGAGATTTAGATAGAAGGATGGAGGGGAGAGAAACAGATAGAAACACAGGATAGCCTCGGGAGAGCCTGGATCCTTATCCACTAACCCGTCCTGTCTCTTCTAAAGGGCTATTTATAGGAATGCCAAGGGGTAGTGCAAAAGACCTCCCCCTAGCTCAGCCAAGTGTAGACCCTTCTAATCACCTAGAAACCATGCATATGGTCAAGCAATCTTCTGATGTAGCTCTGCTGGGTAAAGCAAGCTCAGATCTCACTAGGAAACCTTTGTGGGCCTCCACATTGTACCCAGAAAATTGAGATTTCTAACTTTAAGAAATATATTAAGACTGCAAATACTAATTTGTGAGGCCATTTCCAAAAGCATCTTTTCTCTCACTGGTGATACTTTTCTACATGCAGCAGGTGGTATAGTAACTAACATGGACTGATTGACCAACAAAAACCAAGCTCTGTGCAATTTCTCTATTATCGAATAAGAACCAAGAGGAACCAACAAGTTACCAACACCACAGTACCACTAAGGAACCCTATATTTTGATGACTCCCTTTCACGGGAGTGGGTCCTCTAAGACTCTTAACTTCTACCAAAGAAGAAACCCATCTGAAACATCGAAGTAGAAGTTACTGGTGTGTGTCAGGAAGCACTCAGGGGAGATGAAACATTCTAAGGCAACTAGGGTAGAGGGTATACTGACTAATAGCAAGCCCCCCAAAGCACCAATGGTTAAAACAGGGCAGAAATGTCACTTCTATGGACTATTCATTGCACTCAGAATGTGGCCCCTGCTCATTCCTCATCTCGGAACTTCCATAAATTGCCCAACATTTTGTCATAGATATTTCTGATTAAATTAGAGAAATTAATCTAGTTGCCTGAAACTAGAAACTTAATAATCACTACTCAAAAAGAGGAGGGACTGTAAATTTCTCCAGTGCTTGCGTATGGGTTCCAGAGAATAACAATGATGTGAAATACTGTGATAAACTGTTGTGTTCTGTGAAAGATCCACCAAAGGAAACTAATCTTAGTAACCAATTCATTGTGGTGATATTGTGTTCCCCAAAATATTGTGCACCCTAATAAACTTATCTGGGGTCAGAGAACAGAACAGCCACTAGACAGACAGAGGCCAGAAAATGGTGGCACTCACACCTTTAATGCTAGCATTTGAGAGGCAGAGATCCCTCTGGATCTCTATGAATTCAAAGCCACACTGGAAACAGCTAGGCTTGGTAACAGAGACTTTAATCCCAGGAAGTGATGGTAGGAAGCAGAAAGGTATATAAGGCATGAAAACCAGGAACTAGAGTTGGTTAAGCCTTTAGGTTTCTAGCAGCAGTTCAGCAGAGATCCATTTGGATGAGGACACAGGCTTCCAGTCTGAGGAAACAGGATCAGCTAAGGAATTAGCAAGGTGAGGTTAGCTGTGGCTTCTTCTGCTTCTCTGATCGTCCAGTGTTCACCCAATACCTGGCTCCAGGTTTGTTTTTATTAATAAGACCGTTTAAGATTCATGCTACAATTCATAGATGCACTAATTCAAATATGACCACTATTTTAAGTGAAGATAATTAACCTGCCCACATTTAGCTCATTGCTCCTCCTCTAACACTGAACATACACAATCCTTAAGCTTTGTAGAGGACAGCATGAGATTTTCAATTTTAAAACAAGTATGAACTTAAAAGATTCTGCAATGCTACCTGTTACCATCCATAGGGAAGTTTCTTTACCTGGAGATTGATCTCTGCCTCGTAGAAGGTTAGGCATGAGCAGTAATGTCGATCTGAGTCAATATCCGTCAGGACCACCACAAAGAATGTTGGCTGTTTCCGTTCTCTGGACAGATGCCATCCACCAGGCTGACAAAACTAAAAGGATGGGGAGGAGGGGAAAGTCACATTTTAAAATAAAAATAAAAATTTATCATTTGTTAATATATAAAAATATTAAACATAACAATGTCATTAAAACTATATAATTGAGGGGCTATGGAAATAGCTCACGGGGTAAACAATGTTTGCATCATAGACATGAAGACCAGAGCTCGAACCTTAGCATTCATATTGAAAAAGCCAAGGGTGATCATGTGTACCTGACATCTCAGCACTAGGAAGCAGACAGAAGGAGGATCATAGGAGTTCACTGACTAGCTAGTCTAAACAATTGGTGAGCTCCTAATTCAATGAGAGACTGTGATTCAAAAAATAAGATAGAGATTAATAAAGTACATGCTGTTGACCTCTGGCTTCCATAGGTGTGGGTACACACACCTGCACATGCATGTGCATATAAATGCAAGTATCACACACAAATTTATCTATTTGATATGGTATGCTACAACAGCTAATATTTTTAAAAAATCCATGTACAGATTCATAGCTATGAAAACATTCACCAAATTTTTCCATAGATATCATTCTGAGATGCCTATCCCCTTTTGGTATATGTAGGAACATAGCACCAAGGTAAAAGACTCTACCTCCAAATATTAGAATAAATCATGGTACAAGCTGGAGAGGAAGTGCAGAAAGGGATAGTGCTTGGGAAGAGGAAGGTGACCAGCAAGAGGAATGCAAAGGAAAGAGAAATGACCGACAGTATGGGGTGAATAAAGATAAAGTGAAATGATGGGTATGTATGAAATGCCACTTCTTTGTGTACTAACCAAAACATATTTTTTAAAGTCAATGAGGGATTGCAGAGATGGCTCAGTGGTTGTGTGCTTGCTGTTTACCAAACCACCAAAGTTCAGATCCCAGCACACTTGTAACAATCAAAGTATGGTCTCCCATATGCCTTTAACACCAGTGCTGCTAAAAGGAGAGGTAAGAAAGAATGCTGAGGCTTGCTAGCAAAAACACAGGTTCCAGATTCAGGGAAAGACCTTGCCTCAAAGGAATATTACAGAGAATGATGGAGGAAGGTATCCCACACCCTCCTCTAGTCTCTGCACCAACACCACATACATGTTCACATATACAAGTCTGCAATACACCGTATGTGCATATATCACACACAGTAAAAACAATAAAATGGATTCATTAAAAATTATTGTAAATTTTAATATGTGAGTAAATCATATGAATAATACTCTTGTGTAGTCCTTACAATCAATGAGCACATAGAACATTGAGCCAAGAAATCCTGAGAATCGCAGTTTTACAGCAAGTGAGTGTTAGTATGTAACTACCTTGGCTTACACTCCAGGGTAGGAGAAAGGTATAGGTGTGGTACAACCCAGAAATTTATTCAGATTCTAACAAGCTCAGAAATGTCTTTCAAAATCCTGTTACTTTCTTTCAATGAATTTTGTCTGTCAGAATTTCGTACATCATTTTTATTAGGTTTTATTTTATTCTTCGATGTTTCATAGATATGCTGAATTTTAGTCACTTTCATATATACACCCGTTTCCTCTCTCCCTCTGAAACGCTTCTTCCTAACAGCCTCATAGTCTAAACTGACTCAGAATCAGACCTGAGGTGCCTGGTATTGGTTGAAAATAATAAAGTTGCACACTCACCATCACCAGATCTACTATTACCACTTATTTGACAAACTACTCCTCTGACATAAAGCAAATCAGTTCTATGAATTAATAGCAGATACATATAGTCTCATGGGATAAAGTTCATATTCATTAGGGGATTGTTAGGTTTGGGTGTAGCTGCATACCCAGGAGAATTACAGCTATTTTCACTGAATTGTAAATGAAACTAAGGTTTCAAAACAGAAAAAAACGTATTTTAGTTCTAATTTTATTAAGTATGTTTCACTTATAAAACTGAAGTTAACTGTCATAGAAGAGTTCACAAGTAACAAAGTAACCTATTTAGAGCAAGCAGACCTATTAGATAGACACTTGGATATTTTTCACTACCTGAAACTAGAAAAAGCAACTACATCCAGTTTTCCCAATTTTTTATACATACAGAGAATATAAGAATTTAACAGAAGGACAAGGTTCATGGTGTATTTGAACTAAACTGAATGGTCTTCCAGAGATGGCATACTAAGATCTTTGGATAACAGTCACATATAGCAACATCTCTGGTGAGTAGCCTTCATCAACATCTGTAAAAATCATGCTTTACTGACCTGTAGTAAAGGAAGGTATGCCATTATTAAACTAAAACATTAAATGCAACCCTTTTAAAAGTCTACAAGAGGCTGGAGAGATGGCTCGGCGGTTAAGAGCACTGACTATTCTTCCAGAGGACCCGGGTTCAATTCCCAGCACCCACATGGCGGCTAACAACTGTCTGTAACTCCAAGATCTCATACTCTCACACAGACATATATGCAGGCAAACCACCAATGCAAAAAAGAAAGAAAAATAAAGAATGTAAAATAAAAAAAAAAAAAAGCTGGGCGGTGGTGGCTCACGCCTTTCATACCAGCACTTGGAAGGCAGAGGCAAGTGGACCTCTAATGAGTCTGAGGTCAGCCTGGTCTACAGAGTGAGTTCCAGGACAGCCAAAACTACACTGAGAAACCCAGTCTCAAAAAAAAAAAAAAAAAAAAAAAAAAAAAAAAAAAAAAAAAAAAAAAAAAACACGAAATATCCAAAAGGAGAAGACTGTAAGACTTCCTTAGTTACTCAAATAGCCCCATTTCCCTAGTTTACACCACAACAGGAATTTGGGGATTAAAAGGTACTAACCTTAAAATTCGGAGAAATTCCAAGGATCATTTACAATTAGGTAAGTATTTCTTCATAATTCTATTTAATGTAACCAGAGCTAAGAAAACAATAGCACTTCAGATAGCTTTACTAAGCTTTTTATTAAAAGCTTGTCAATAGCTACCTAAATACTGGTTACATATGAGATTCTTATTTCGAATATAAAATTATAACTACACACAGGAATTATTTTAAAGTATGCATTGGAAAATAACATCAGACTCAAACTTTACAGGAAAATTTGAATCTATATTCTCACATGAAATACATGAGTACATAAATATACAGTTAATAAAGTTTATAAAACTAAGTGTATAAAATGATGTTTCAAAGCATGAAAATAAACAGCTTTAAGCTATGATTAGAAAGGCATGTTTACCGTATCACAGAGAAGCAGTAACAGGATTTGGGGATCGAGATATGACCCATATCTAATATCTAATGAGAAGTTATTTATTTCCCTTAGGATGTGGATTTGAAAAGCAATAATGCTAACTGGCTTAGTCATTTCTATTCTTCACAAAGTATGCTGATGAACCAATAAACAAGGAGAGAGTAGACATTACAATTCTTAAACCTAGGCTCCAGTCACATTTCTGACAGGAATGTGAGAGAATATTTAGACAGCTGGGAACAGGGTAGTCACTAAAAGACAATGAACAGAATGATAAGCATTAAACAAATAGAAGAAATCCAGGGTTTTATGTTCCCTAGTGTCTTTACTGGCAAACAGGAGAGACACTTGCTATCACAGGTGCAAACATAAAATGCTTAACTGACTGACAACATTGAGACATATTTTGCCACCTTCAAATAACTGAGAAAGCATATATATCTGGAACTACATTATCAATGAACATATCATATAAACTGATCAACCCCCCCAAAAAAAACACTGCATTTTGTCACACACATACATGGGTAGATGCAATAAAATATGTCTCTTAACATTGTCCTCCTGTCTTGACCTCATCATTTCATACAAATCAGATCCATGAAAATGTTACAGTGTATCTGGGAATACCCAAGCAGGGGATTCTTTGTTAATCTAAAGTTTCTTTGAGACCTTGGCATAGCTTTGGAACTGGTACTCAAGGGTGCAAAGTCACGAATGCTCTGTGCTCAGTACCCTGGGATTCTGCATGGCGATACATTATAAACACTAACTTTGTTTCATTACCCAAACATTAGAAGTAGGTCATGTCCAGTAAAACAGTCCAGCTATCCACAAACTAAAGTATAAATATAGAAGACCTCATATTTGTAAAAACACTATGCATAAAAAAGGACATGAAGATGGGAGTAGGACATTTTATAGGGAGTTCCAGAGGGAGCGGGGGTAGTCATATTGGTGCCATAAACATGCATGTATATAAAGTAAAGCTAATCTTTTTTGATAAATTAATGGTGCCTAATAATGTATTAAAGAGCTATTAAAATAAAGAGTTGAAAAACAGAGACTTAACATCTGTAAAAACACTGACTAACCATAACTCATAAACCTTAGTTTACAATGAAACTAAGGCTAAGGGATGCTAAGATCATATGGCCAGCTTGTGATAGCGTTGAAGCTAGAGGTCAACTCTATAGTCTGTAGGAACTGCATTCTTTCACTGATAGCTTACTGTAAATCCTTTAGAGATATTATTTTGTGATCATATAAACTCATATCAGGAAAAAATAAAATGAAGTAAACATAACAGACCACATTTGTAGCCACCCATCTTTAGCAGAGTAAATGGATATGTATTTTTTCTCTCTCTCTCTCTCTCTCTCTCTCTCTCTCTCTCTCTCTCTCTCTCTCTCTCTCTCTTTTCTTCCCTTCTTTCAAGATAAAATGAGACTTATCTGTCATATACACAGCTATCAACCCCCTTTTTCTTCATTTTCAGTAACATGTACATGTTCCTGTACACGACTTGGTGTTTATCAGATAAAACCTTGCTTATAGAGCTCATGTGACATCCAACTTGCAACCCTCCTGCATCTACTGAGATTACAGGCATGCACCACTGAGCTCAGCAACACAATTATATTCATTCATTCATTCATTCATTCATTTATTTAGGTTTTTTCATGACAGGGTTTCTCTGTGTAGCTACTCACTTGGTAGTCCAGGCTAGCCTCGAACTCACAGAGATCAACCTGGCTCTGCCTCCCGAGTGCTGGGATTAAAGGCATGCACCACCACTGCCTGGCAACACAATTATTTTTAATAACAATAATGACACTGCAGGTATACAGATACTTTGGCTGAAATTTAACTCACTCCCTATTGTTGATGTTTAGGAGGTTTACCCTTTTATTATAACTAATGCTGAAGTACACACAATATTATAGAAATCTTTGCAGATATTTTTCAATATTCTCTTATGGAACTATAACATTTTGTAGAGTATGTATAATTAAGCACAAAAAGTTTAATTACCCTTGAGTTCCGTTTTTAAGGTTGTGCAACCTCAAGAATATTTTTCTGTGGCATATTTCTAAGGAAAATTTTACAAGTGATTTTTTAAAAAGAACTATTCTTACAGAGCTAAAGAGATGGTTCAGTGGTTAGGAGCTTTGCTACTCTTTCAGAAGACCCAGGTCTAGTTTCTAGCATCCACGTGGTGATTCACAAACATCCGTAACTCCAGTTCCAGAGGAATCAGACACCCTCTTCTGGCCCTGGCCCTGCACACAGTGGTGTATATACATATATGCAGGTACAAAACACTTATACACATAAAATAAAGCTTAAAGTCTTTTTTAAAAATTAAATAAGTATTATGAACTACAAACCAAAGAAAAATTGATTTGCTAAATAGACTAACAAAAAAAATTAAGAGACTAAATCTATGCCAGAGAAGGGTTAGACACATATTCTATTCCTTGTATATATTTTTTCCAAGTTCAGAGAAAATATAGCAAACAGTTTCAAAGAGTAGCCAACTTTAGAGTTTGAGAAACTCAAATCTTTTATTATAAAATAACAGGTGTCACAAACATGCCCAATTTCAGCAAGGACCTTTTGATAAAGCATATTTTACAGGGACTACCCAAAACTCTTTGATTAAAATGAAACTTATTTTAAGTGAGTAAACCTATATTGCTCTTAACTTTAAAAAAGTACAGTTAGATTATGTTACTTAATAAACAATATAATATTGTATTGTATTCATCATGTATAAAATAATGATTATCTGCCTAAATTATATGAACAAATTGACTGAACATGGAATTCATATGATTAAGCTGGCATACAGAAAAACATGAAAATAACTAATGTGAGGCCAGTAATAAGCAATTAGGAAAAAAAAGTAACATTCACAATTCAAAAACACAGGCTGAGCCAGCCTTTCTCAAGCTTTGTACAATTTGATGTTAGTTTCATGAGAATCCTACACATAAGACTTTAAATATGAAATTTTAAGAGGCAACACCAGAGAGAAAAATAAATTTTTAGAATAGCTTCTAACATTCAAGCTTTGAAACTAAACATAAAACTACCAATCAATTATAAATATGAAAGTCCAAAGTGAGTAAAATAATGGAATTAATGACTTCTAGTTAAGTGTGGCAGATGAAACCTGCTTTATATTAAGTAGAAAATAAATGGGAAAGGAGATGATAACAGGTTTAAAATGTTAATGAGATTTTGGAAAACAGAATACCATTTTACACCAGAAATTCTGGAAAACACTGGACTATAGTTAACAGTTACAAACACCACTAAATATAAAAGAAATGCCAAAGGAAATGGACAAACAAAAAAGGGGGACTTGCTATTAATAGCTTTATTGGCTTCTGGGTGAATATTGCTGCTTGCATTTATAGATACATGTATGAGAATATATTATTTATTAAATTAATTAAATAGTATTATATATTCAGGTTCAAATAGTACAATGACATTTAAAGTCTATTTAAAGTCACAACTTGTCAACATATCACAACATAAAAATATTGTGCTTTTCAGTTTTGTTTTTGAGACAGGGTTTCTCTATATATTCTGACTGTCCTGGAACTCACTCTGTAGACCATTGATCTTGAACTCACAGATATCTGCTTGCCTCTTCTTCCTGAGTGCTGGGCACAATGGGTTAGTTTTTATTTTTAACATGAAATTATTTCACATATATTACACAAACTCTATAAGATAGACTTATTAAAGCTATAGTCACTCAAAACAAAATTTTATAAATAGCTTCAATGAAACAAAGAATCATAACATCAAGACTTTGTATATTTTAAGGGAAAATTACAATTCTAAAATGTTGACATTTTACAGTCTTTTAGGACCAACAAATCTCACTTCTTGAAATGAACTTTTTTAATAGTCTGAAACACATGTGCATAATGTCTCAGAAAATAACTTTTAATAAAAATTTAAAATTAACAGTAGTTATATAAATTCCTTGGTTTTTGAGGAAATTTAAATTTTTCTTGCTTAAATGGAGGACATAAAGTGCATCCCATTTTTAATACTTCTTCCTTTCTGGTAAACTCTAAACATTGGAATTCTACTCATTTCCTGGATAACAAATAGAAAGTATGCTATCACTTGGGGCTTTTCCACTCATAATTCCATTACCATGTTCTCAAACAAAACATATCAGTATAATATTGCCAACTGACCCCTTCACAAGGAGTATACATCATATGGCCTAAGAGCTACATATGTAGGAGCTTAGTGGCAGAGCATTTTCAGTGTGTGCAAGGCCCTTGGTTCCATTCCTAGAACCACTTAAGAAGTAAAAAAGGTCTAAGCAACTGTGACCACACATAATATACAGTCATTAACAAGTCTTTATTCAGTTGCTGCTTGTAAGAGTGCCTCCTATAACAAGTGCTCAATAAAGGTCACCTTAAGAAAAAAAAAGTAGGTCTAATATATATTTACATGTATTTCCTATATTTCTCATTAAGAGGAATTAAAATTATTTGAAATATTTTAACTTTTAACTGAAAGTATTAAATTTCTTATTAAATGAAAATTAAGGAAGAATACTTTGTTTAACAAACGGCTTACAAAAAAAAAATCAGAGAAAGAGAAATACTATAGATTAAGAAATATTTAAAGCCCTCAGGAGGCAGAGGAGGGAAGATCTTTGAATTCCAGGCCAGCCTGGTCTATAGCAAATTCCAGGACAGCCAGAGCTACACAGAGAAACTTATTCTTGAAAAACAAACAAAGAACCAAAACAAAACAAAAAACAGAAAGAAGAAATATTTAAAATATTTATCTTCCAAATGCACATATTGTCATTATTTAGATGATAATTCATATAAAACCACCATGGAAAGACAGTAAAAGAGTAATATTCACAGACATACACAAACAGATATGTGAAGGTTAAATGTTTGGTAAGTACTTTGTGTTTCAGAAATACATACTGATACTGGGGTGTGGTGGCATACACATGTAATCTAAGCACTCAGGAGGTATGGACACAAGGATCATGAGTTCAAGGCCAGGAAAGTATAGGCTACATAGTGAGATCTTATCTTCCCTTCTTCTCCCTCAAAGACATACATACAGCAATACATACAGAAATATTTATAGATAAAATGATATTAAATTGAATTATCTAGAATGATTTTGAGACTTGAAGATGACAAACTCAAGATTAGCCTTGTCTACAGAAGGAGTTCCAGTCCAGCTTGGGAATTTAGTGAGATCTTGTCTCAAAGTAAGTTTCTGTTGTTGTGGTTTTCATTAAGAACATAGAAAATTAGGGGCTGAGGAGATGGCTCAGTGGGTAAGAGCACTTGTTGCTCTTTGCACAGGAACTGGGTTCAATTCCCAGCTCCCATATGGTGTGACCCACAGTGGTCTATAACTCCAGTTCCCAGGGCTTTGGCATCCTCTTCTGACACCAGGAACACACAAGGTGGGTGCGCAAACATACAAGGCAACACACACACACACACACACACACACACACACACACACACGTATAAAATAAAATAATATAATGAATTTCAAATTAATTTAAATTTAAAAAATATAAACTAAAATATCAAAACAAAGAACAGTGACTCTCTTTTTTGACTTGTGGATTGTTTGCTTTTTTTGTTTTGCTTTGTTTTAAACAGACGATTGAACCTAGGACATTACACACGTTGAACAAGTAAGTGCTCTACCATTGAACTATTAATCTAGTCTCTTAACAGAATGAAACTCCCTTACTGTAAACATTATGACAACTTATCACATGTGTTAAAAAGAGTTCATAAGGAAGGCTAAAGATGATTATCTCATGGCTTCTGCCACCAACCAACTAAGAAGTAGGTCTTCATTTGACCCCTAATTTAGACTATAGATTGGGTAAATTTTTCTAATTTCTTGAACCTCAGTTTTTCTAGAACAAAAAATATCTCTCATTTCACAGTCAGGATTAAGTAATATGCATGTAAATGATTAGCACAGTGCCCAGTGCTGAAATAGTAAATATGCTATAGAGCTGACCAATCACAGCAGTGGTATTCAAGTTTACATGTAATCGGTATCATTTTCACTGTTATTTTATATTACATAAAGGAACAGGGCAGTATTGACATATGGAACCTACCAAACGTGGAGCCTGAGCCACAACCAGTTGGATAGTAGAGGGAACAGAGGAATCATTTCTCAAAGGATGACTCTGTGTGTGTGTGTGTGTGTGTGTGTGTGTGTGTGTGTGAGAGAGAGAGAGAGAGAGAGAGAGAGAGAGAGAGAGAGAGAGAGAGAGAGAGAGAGAGAGAGAATATATAAATGATGATGACCCTCATACTAAAAGTAACTGATCCAACTGGTCTATTGAGAAACTACCATGTGCCACCCTCAGTCTCTAGAATTGAAAACAGTAAGACAGATGAAGCCTTTTCCCTTCACTTTACTGTCTGGTATTTCTGGTGTTTCAATGACACATGGTTAGTAACTTAAACATAAAAATAATTCAAGAAAATATCTGGACTTAAAAATATATAAATAGTAGCTTTCTATTCTGTGGACTCAGGCAAGGGTTTATATATGGCCACATCTCTCAGAATCTGTTCTCTTCCTTGGTACCTAATAAAGAATTCACTCAGATGCAAAGTGCATAAACCTCAGAAAACACCTGCATTAAATTATCCTTCAGACACCAAAGAGCAAATAAAATCAATTTCCAAGTTCAATTTAAGCCACAGATGAGAGATATTTCATTGTAAAAATGAACTAAGCTTTGCTGTAGACGCTGACTGGCTGGAACACTGCTCAGTAGATGTCACTTCAAAACACAGGGCACTGTAGAACCTGTGATTTGGAAATGACTCAAAACATACAGCTAAAGAGAACTAATGAAATATGATTCAAGCAGTTCAAATTTGTTAGTTTTAGTTCTCATGAGCTTCATAACAATGTTTGGTATGAAATGTTAACACTGTTTTTGATAAGACCTGTCTAAACAAGATGGGTTTTATTTACCAAAACAGAAACAATGTTTTAGCTTGATTTGGGCAGTCGGATAACTTTAGAAGCTATCATCTGTCAGTCACCAGAATGTTTACTGCTTGTTTACTTAATGCAGCCCTTCTGAGAAAAGCATTTGCAGAACACTTGCTGCCTGCTAAATATTATTGTTAGAAGCAACAACCAGAGATGGCTATCTAGTTGGGCTGTTTGTCTTCATCCCTTGAAAAAAAATTAGAACAAACAGAACAAAATGTTCTACTCCAAAAGCTCAGTCTGAATGTATCTGGATGATAGCAAATGGGTGTTTCTTTGGAACTTCAGAGGTAACAACATTTGAAACAGAGCCTGGGAGAAGACACTTTTCAATGTTACATCATCAAAACTAAAACATAAGGAAGAAACTTCCATTGAAACAACATCAAAATCAGTTGTTCACAGATGAGAACGAGACTGCCACAATATAAGCATTTCTCAAGACAAACATCAGAACTCAGAGAAACCAAGATTTAATATATAACCAATGAAAAAGAAAATAAGAACCAGGTAGTCTCCAATTCCATTCACTCACTTACTGCCACATAACTCTACACTTAAAATAGTAAATTTTATGTTGTGCATATTTAAACTAAATTATGCATGTACACAGTGAAAGAATAGTCAGTGGACCCAAACCACTTACCAACAGGGGAATACACAACATTATTTAAAAATAAAAAATTGAAACTATCAGAACTGAAGTCAGGTATAGTGGCACACAACTATAATCCCAGCACTCAGAGAAAAGGAGGTAGGAAGCTAGCCAAAGGTTCAAGGACAGCCTGGTCTATACAGTAAGTTGTAGGCTAACCATGGTGACATGGTGAGACCTATTTCAAAAAAGGAAGAAAGAAAAAGAAAGACAAAGAAAAGGCACCTCAAACCATTAAAATTAGTATATTAAAATGGTCAAAAGACAATTCTCTATTACCTAAACTCTGGGAATTAGGCAGATATGCTAACCTAATGCAACTTTTCTCCTCTTGAATTCTCAGATCTAGGATCTGTGAACAAGGAACGTTGGATGCAATTCTGACACATCAGAAATGACATTTCAAAATTATTATTGTAAAATCACCAGCACACCTAAGGAGTGATATAATCATTCAATGTAATCCATTATAAAAAACAAACTGAAAGATGAAAAAGCACATGATCATCTCCTTAGATGCAGAAAGACTTTTCACAAAATCCAACACCCCTTCATAATAAAAGTCTTGGAGAGGTCAGGGATACAAGGGATATACCTGAACATAATAAAGCAGTTTACTGGAAGCCCATAGCCAACTTCAACTTAAATGGAGAAAAACTCAAAGTAATTCCAGTAAAATCAGGCACAAGACAAGGTTGTCCACTCTCTCCATACCTATTAAAAATACAGAACTTGAGGACTTAGCCAGAACAATCAGACAACTGAAAGAGATTAGGGGGAGACAAATTAAAAAGGAGAAGTCAAAGTATCTTTATTTGCAGATGATATGATAGTATGTATAAGTGACCCTAAAAAATCCACCAGGGAACTCCCTACAGCTGATAAACTCTTTCAGCAAAGTAGCTGGATACAAAATTAACTCACAAAAATCAGTAACCCTCCTATATACAAATGACAGACCAAATGAGAAAGAAATCAGGGAAACAACATCTTTCATAATAAAATATTTGATTGTGTAACTCTAACCAAGCAAGTAAAATACTTGTATGATAAAAACTTCTCAACACTGAAGAAAAAAATTGAAGAGTTCCTTCCCACCTCTGCTCCCATCCTGACCTACCCTCTCTGTCACTCCTTAAATGAACAGGCATCTAAGGTATAATAATGAAATAAAGTAAAATATAGTAAGACAAAAAAAATCACAATAGGACAAAATAAACAAAAGAAAAAGAGCCCAAGAAAAGGCACATAAAACAGATGCAGAAAAAGAAGCACACTCATTTGCACATTCAAGATTACTATAAAAACACAGAACTGGACAGGTGGGTACCAGTACAATGAGCAGGTATATGGTGGAGAAACAGGAGAGAAGGAGAAGCCAAGTGGTTCTCAAAGTGTAGAGAGAAGCAGAGCTGAAGACACAAAGGCAGTGAGGAACAAGCTGATATGGATGGCCTACACACCACCTGAGGCCATATGATGTCCAGCCTTATGGGACCAACAGTCTGTGTTGATGTCCATGGCTCATGTTGCCACCAAAGGCCATAGGGATGCCAGTGGTCTGGGCTACCACCTGAGGTCACATTAATGTCTGAGGGCCATGCTGCCACCAGGACCATACTAATCTGAGTGGCCTGTCTTGCCACCCGGGGCCATGGTGATGTCCAGCCCAAGCTGCAGCCAAGGGCCATGTCTGGGTTGGTGGCAGCTGGGGTCAGTGTAGATGTGTATGGCCCGTGTTACCACTGGGGGCCATGTGAGAGCTGGTCTTGGTGATGTGGGCACCAGAGAACTGGTCCCTCACTGTCTCAGCCGAAGTGCTGCCCTCCACCTGCCCCCAGCTGGCAGCAATGGCATAAGAGTTGGTCCTGACCCTTACCTGAGGGAGGCAGTGCCTGTGGAGGCCTGGACTGACAACTCAGCTACTATCCAGGCCCAAATCCAGGGCTTTGAGTTGGCACACCCCAACATCTATCCCATCTACAACTTGCTATAGCATGTGAAGGGACTGGTCCTGTGGAACCATAGCTGCATGATCTCCATGACTTGGAGCAACACCAGAATATCTGAGAGAAGTTTTGGTGAGGGTCCAGTACTGATGATGTACCAGAAACCAGAGGCCTTGAACCAGACCAACAACTCACTGCAGTGAACATTTGCAAGTAAAGCTGTTTGGGCCAAAGGGTATACTGCGTGACACACTGCAAGTCCCAAGGTCATTACAAGAAAGGAACATGTGATGGAAAGGTGGGGAAAGATGGAGGACTGACATGTTTTCTTTTCTTTTTTTTTTTAAAAAAAACTTTATTTTTGGGTGAAGCTATAGGGGTAGAGGATGGAGGGCAGACATGGAGGAACTGGGAAATGAGTAGGATTGGGGTGCATGATATGAAATTACCAAAGAATCAATATAAGAAATTATGTTTAAAAAAAATCAAAAACCCCACAAAACTGGAAGCCATAATATATATGTACATACATATATATATATACACACACACACATATACATACATACAGATAGATAGATAGATAGATAGATAGATAGATAGATAGATAGATAGATATGCAAGGGACCTGTAGTGTAATAAAATAAAATTAAATTATTTTAAAAAGAGAGAGAGGAAAAAAAGCCCTGACATGACATTATGAGACAAGGCACCTCCAAAGATGCCACTGAGTTCATTTTCTGTTGGCCATTTACTGCGGGGCATGAGGCCAGCTCTTAAGAGCAGTTTGTTTCTCCTGTGAGATTCACCTGGAGGAAAGTAAAAACATGCAAGTAGTTATCCATTGGAGATAGTTCATGGGTTAGAAATACAGAAATGTGTCCACTACTCCTTCCAGCTCTAGGACCTCATCTGGTGCATACCCACGCAGGCGCTGTGCACATTGCCTCAGTCTCTGTGAGTTCACATGAGCATCTATGATGCTGAGTTAGAGGGCATTTCCTTGGTGTTCTCCATCCTCTCTAGGCTCTCCATGGGGTGCCCTGAGCCCTGAGGGGAGGGATTTGATGGAGACATTCCATTTAGAGCTGAGTGAGGAAGGGCTCTCACTCTCTGCATAATGTCTGGTTGCAGGTCTCTCTGTATTTGTTCTCATCTGCTGCAGGAGGAAGCTTCTCTGATGATGGCTGAGCAAGATTCTGATCTATGTATGAGTATAGCAGAATGTCTTAGAGTCATTTTATTGCTACCTTTTTTTTTTAAGGACAGTAGTATTTGGTTTTACCCTAAGTCCCTTAGTCTCAGGTTCTTGGTCACCCAAGCAGTGTCAGGTAGTGAGTTGTTCAGTTTTCATAAGTTTATAAACTTTCTATTGTTAGTGATATTGGTTTTAATCAGAGGTGGTCTTATAGGATGCATAGTGCTATTTCAATTTTCTTATATATGTTGAGACTTGCTTGGTATCTGAGTATGTGGTCAATTTTGGAGAAAGTTCCATGAGCTGCTGAGAACGTATATTCTTTTGTGTTTGGGTAAAATGTACTGTAAATATGTTAGGTCCATAATTTATCTGAAAGTGTTACTGAATATTCCTTAAAAATTAAAATGGCATAATTGGTGACGTTCTGGGAATGGTTTTGGGAATAGGGTCTCCATATGTAGCCATGGCTGTTCTCAAACTGGGACTTTTCCTCCCTCAGCCTTTCAGGTGCTAAATTATAGCTATGTGCCATGTTGAATACTTGTGTTATTTTGTAATACTGTAAAATCTTGATGTACCATAGGAAAAAAAAGTAAATACTAATATTGTTGTCACACACAAGTTTCAAATTACATGCAGTAGGGAATATATACACAAATTAAGAAAACTTGCCAGGCAGGGGTGGCACATGCCTTTAATCCAAACACTCAGGAAGCAGAGGCAAGCATATTTCTATGAGTTCAAGGCCAGCGTGAGCTACAGAGTGAGTTCCAGGAGAGCCAGAGCTACACAGAGAAATCCTGTCTTGAAAAACCAAAACAGGAAAAAAGGTGTCTAAGCTTCTAAAAGTATTCCTTAGAATTTGTCAAAAAAAGAATTCTTGTAAATAGGACCAGTCAGATGGCTCATTGGGTAAAAACAACTCATGTGGTAGGAGAACCAGTTCTACAAGTTGTCTTCTGAACTCCATATGAACTGTAATAAATAAAAATCTTAAATTTTTTGTAAATATTTTAACTTCCTATTGAAAATTAGACATTCAATGTCTCATTTCACTTAGAAATCATTTTCAATATATAGCTATGCATTTTAAACAAACTCAGATTTCTATAATGGCTGTTTATAAGTCTCTAGGTATTGGTTGCATAAAATTTTCATATACCAAAATATATATGATATTGACATAATTACTTCCTGATTCTTCAGAGGTGAGGATGGGGTAATATTCAATAATAATAATCAATAAGGTTAGTTTTGCAATGGTATAACAGCATCTTCTTTAAGTTACTGTATTTAAATGTTGAGAATATTAAAATTTTAACAAAATAACAGAACTTAGTCTATTCCAGTACTAAAATGATTATTCTTAAAACAAGATCAGAATGTTAAATGTGTGCAGAGAATGTGAGACACCATGAAATAAACACAGTTCAACTTTTTTTTTTCTTTTTTCTTTTTTTTTTTTGGGGGGGGGTTTCAAGACAGGGTTTCTCTGTGTAGCTTTGCACCTTTCCTGGAACTCACTCTGTAGCCGAGGCTGGCCTCGAACTCAGAGATCTGCCTGGCTCTGCCTCCCGAGTGCTGGGATCAAAGGCGTGTGCCACCACCACCCGGCAACTTTTTTTTTTTAAAAAGGTGGTCAACACCTAACTTGCATTTTAAGCAAATTATGACAGGACTAAAGATTTGTACCTCAAATAAAAAGAATATCAGTTAAGTCCACAAACTTATTTTTAAAAATAACAATTGCTGTTACATCCAATCAAAGGGCACAGGATAAGAAAATTAAAGCACAAGGCATATTTGATGAGTCATATTTCATAGCAAATAAACATATGTTAAAAGTTTAATACACAAACCCTATTGGTGGAGGTGTGGGTGAGCCAGTCAGGAAGTTGTGAGCATAGAAGAGCTGCCCCCATTACTCATCTGTCATGTGGTAGCATGGGTCAGGGAGAGATGCCCCACTCCCATCACACATGGGGTAGGTGGGAGAACTGGTCCTGCCTCTAATTAGCTGCAGCATTCAGGAAAGCATTCAGTAGTCCCTATGCCATGCCTGAACAGCACAGTAGAACTGACCCTGAAGGTGTAGTTGTGATGGATCTGACCTACGGATGTGAAAGCAGGAGAACTGGCCCCACCCCTTGCTCATCTCTGCAAGGGGTGAACTAGCCAGGACAACGAAGGAGAGCTCACTCTGGTGGTGAGGACAAGGGAGAGCTGGCAGGCTGACCAACCCTGCAACCCAGGTCTAGAACCAGGGATATGTGTTGGCCTACCCCAACATCTATCCCATTTGTGATCTGCTGGAGCATTGGAAGGGACCAGTCCTGCAGACCCAAAGCTGCAACAGATGGCAACAGCAACATAGTCAAGAGGAGTTCCAGTGAGGGCCCAGCATCAACAATGTAGCAGAAACCAGAGGCTTCAAACCAGACCAATGACTCTGTGCAATGAACACTTGCAAGTAAAGATCTGTGGATAAAAGTGTTTAGTGCATGACTCATTGTGTCACACTACAGCCTCCACCATAAGATTGATTTTTTTCCTTCTCTCTTTTTCCTCTTAAGTTTTATTTTATTTGGGGGGGGGATTGCAAGAGCAGAGGGTGGATACAAAGGGATGGGATGGAGATGCATGATGTAAAAGACACAAAGACTAATTTTTTTAAAAAAGTTTAATAAACAGCTGGGCATGGTGCTGCATGTCTCAGGGAGGCAGAGGCAGGAGGATCTCTGTGAGTTTGAGGCCAGACTGGTCTATTGAGTTCCAGGACAGCCAGGACTATTACTTACACACACACACACACACACACACACACACACACACACACACTAAAAAAAAAAAAAAAAAAAAAAAAAAAAAACTGACTTGAAAAACCAAAGCCAAAACAAAGTTTAAAAACAGTTCCAAAGGCTGAGGGGCCCCCAACTGGATCAGGCCCTCTAAATAGGTGAGACAGTTGATTGGCTTGATCTGTTTGGGAGGCATCTAGGCAGGGGTACCAGGTTCTGGGCTCGTTGCATGAGATAGCTGTTTGAAACCTGGGACTTATACAGGGACGCTTGGCTCAATCTGGGAGGAGGGGACTGGACCTGCCTGAACTGAGTCTATCAGGTCGATCTCAGTCCTTGGGGGTGGCCTTGATCTGGAGGTGGTGGGAATGGGGGTGGGCTGGGGGGAAGGGGAGGTGGGCAGGAAGGGGTAGAACAAGGGAATCTGTGGCTGTTATGTAGAACTGAATAGTATTGTAAAATAAAATAAATAAAAGAAAAAAAAACAAAAAACAACAACAACAACAACAAAACAGTTCCATGAAGATTTAAGAAGACATAAATTCTTATCTCAAGAGATCATACTAACAGTCACAAAGATTGAAAATCAAGTGACTATTGTCTGATTCTAGCTTTAAAAAAAAAAAAAAAAAAAACAGTATTACACAGTTGAACAAAATGTCCTCAGTAAAAAATCTGAGAAGTAAAGTATCAGGCTAAGACCAGAGGCAAATACCTCAACAACTAAGTGTTATTTTTACTTTAAGCTACCATTGCTTAAGTAACTTTAAATAGTGAACTATTTCAAAAGTAAACTGAAATAGGTGTTATGAGTCATGTCACACTGATTCAACAACCAAGATAACCTCCCCACATATTTTAAGTATTTTAAATAAATGTTAAAATTTTTAAAACCCAGATAAATTACATTTTTTCTAAATGCCACATAACTTATCATCAAGTCTTACATATCAGCAAAAGGCTTAAAATTAAAACTATATCTTAATAAAAATGTCAGATCAGTCCAAATTTCCCATTTTTGATATGTGATATAGTGTATGAAGAAAATAAAACATTTTCCTATCTTCAGTTGTTGAACTAGATTGTCTTTATAAGGTTCTGATTTTACAAAAAAAAAAAAAGCAATGACATAAGGAAAAAGTTCTTAGCTATAGCCATTACTTTATCAAGAGCCAGCTATTTAAATCTAAATCACTGGTTATTTTTCCCACAAGGCATTTCCAAACACTGTTATTACATTATTTCTCACAAGCCTGTGATACTCAGAGGAAAGTGGAACTGTTCAAGGCTGGGAACAAAGCATCCACAGCAGTACATACAAAGCAAGTCATGCAAAGTCCTGCCTTCCTGTTCACATGGAAAGGAAGCTTGACAGTGCATCATCCACAGGAAGGCTGAGCTTCTGAATCACCTAGCAATTATTGTAAACTTTCTAAAACTGTTACTATCTTTTTAATAATAATTATTATTATTAGCAAGGGCGGAGCTTGGGCAAGCCCATGTGGAGATCAGAGGAAATCTTTGGAAGCCAGCTATTTCCCCTAATCATGAGACCCACAGATCAAACTCAGGTCATCAGGTTTGCACCGCAAGAACTTCCATCAGCTGAGCCATCCCACACACCTATGAAAACTATTTGATAGAGAACCAAACAAATTCTGACACGACTATAGGCAGCATCACCTTAAACTGGAGAAAACTAGATATTTATTACAAAGATGCCTTGAGAAAGAAAAAGGAAGAAACAGACCAGCACATTTGCAGCATTTGATCACTTCTGCTCTCTCCAGATCTCACTATTCTAACTGTGATGTCTAAAGAGGCTCCCCCCCCCCAACCCCCGGCCCAAACTAGATGCTAAACTTAATCATCAGTGTAATAACACTAGCAAATGGAGCCTTTATCGGGTGCTTAAGTCATTGTGAAAAGGCTCAATCATGAATGGGATTAGAAAAATCTGTAAAAGGGCTAGAGGGAGCAAGTTTACCCTTTGGCCCTTTCCACCATGTGAGGACATAGCTTGTGTGCCCTCTGAAAGACACTGTAACAAGTACCATTGTGGAAACTAAACCCATGTCCTCAATAGACAACTAACCTGTTGGTGCCTTGACAGAATTTTCCAGACTTCTGGTTTGTGAGAAAATAATTTGTTTTTGTTTTTTTCTTTTTGTTTGTTTGTTTTTCAAGACAGGTTGTCTCTGTGTTATCCTGGCTGTGGTGGAACTAGTTCTGTAGACCAGACTGGTCTCAAACTCACAGAGATCCATCTGCCTCTGCCTCCCGAGTGCTGGGATTAAAGGTGTGCGCCACCACTGCCTGCAAAGAAAATATCCTTTATAAACTACTCAGTCTACATATTACTCAGCTTAAAGGAGCTCATATACTGACTTAATCTTGCTCTGGATTAAACAGTTAAAACCATGCAGTAGAATAGTATTACATTCTAGCCAACTACAAGTTTTATTAAGCAGGACCCACAAATAAGTAAGACATCCCTAAATATATGAAAGAAAAACAGAAAAAAATCTCACAAACTCTGGTGATGAAATCAAGAATTAGGGAATTTTATTAACTTGCCCAAGTTCCAGTATATGTGACTCTCATGATTCTTCAAGAACTATTTGGTAGGGTGTACCATCATCTTTATTGTGACACATTTCCTTCTCCAGTCTCCCTTTGAATGTGGGGTACACATGTGTACAGACTCGAGCTTGATAGTGGCCATCTTCCTTCACTGCTCTTCTTCCTTGTTCTTTCAAGTTAGAGTTTCACAACTAAACCCAGAGATGGGAAAATGGCTTATCTCACTAGCCAATTTGCCATGGGATTTCTACCTCTACCTGCTAAAGCAGAATTATAGGTAGATTATCATATCTACTGGCACTTACATGGAGTCAGGAGATCCAAATTCTAATCATGTTGTTTGCACAGTATGGTGGTTTGAATAGGTATGGCCCCCACAGACTCATGTGTTTGAAAATTTGGGGAGTGGAACTATTGATGTGGCTTTGTTGGAGGAAGTGGGGGGTGGGCTTTCAGGTCTCAAATGCTCAAGCTAGGCCTAGTGGCTCACAGTTTACTTCCTATTGCCTGGGGATCAAGATGTAGAAGTCGCAGCTACCTCTCTAGTACCATGTCAGCCTGTACGGTGCCTTGCTTCGCCACCATGACGACAATGGACAAAACCTCTGAACTGTAAACCAGCCACAATTAAATGTTATCCTTTGTAAAAGTTACCCGTGATCAGCCTGGGCAGTGGTAATGAATGCCTTTAATCCCAGCATTAAGGAAGCAGAGGCAGACAAACAAACAAACATAAGAGTTGCTGTGGTCATGGTGTCTCTTCACGGCAACAGGAAACCTAATTAAGACATGCAGCAAACACTCTCACCACTGAGCCATCTCTGCAAACTTGGCAATAGTTACTTTTATACAGCTCTTTTCTTTGCTAGTAGTTTTTTCTTAAAACTGGTTACTGGGGATATTATAATAACATTTAATATTTACATCCTAATTTTAATTCATACACGCTTAACTTCAATAATGTACGAAGACTCTATTCTTTTTTTCTCCTTTTTCTATTATTAAGAAATTTTTCTATTCATTTTACATTCAAGCACAGATCACCCTGTACTACCTCCTCCTGTCCCCCAGCATTCCCCCCAAACCACCCCCCCATTCCTACCTCTTCCAAGGCAAGGCCTCCCATGGGGAGTCAGCAGAGCCTGGTACATTCAGTTGAGGCAGGTCCAGGCCCCTCCTCCCTGCACCAAGGCTGCACGAAGTGTCCCACCATAGGCAATAGGCTCCAAAAAGCTGGTTCATGCACCAGGGACAGGTTCCAATCCCATTGCCTGGGGGCCCCCTAAACAGTTCAAGCTAAACAACTGTCTTGCCTATCCAGAGGGCCTAGTCCAGTACCATGGAAGCTCCTCAGCTATTGGTCCACAGTTTATGTGTTTCTACTAGTTTGGCTGGCCATCTCTGTACCTTTTCCCATCATAATCTCCATGTCCCTGTGTTTTTAATTAGTGTATATTAATTGTAAAAGTAAAAGGTTTCTATCATGGTATCTCCCTCCCTGCCCTCCCACTCTGTCCCTGTTCCAGCTCGACCCTCCTATTTCCCTATGTTCTCATGCCCCACTCCTCGCCCTCAGCCACCACCACCCCCACTCCCAGTCCACTCATGTAGATCTCATCCATTTCTCCTTCACTGGGCCATCCTTGTGTCCTTCCTAGGGTCTTTCCCTGTTAGCTAGCCTCTCTGGAGCTGTGGGTTGCAGTCTGGCCATCCCTTCCTTCACATCTAGTATCCACTTATGAGTGAGTACATACTATGTTTGTCCTTCTGAGTCTGGGTTACCTCACTCAGGATGATATTTTCTAGTTCCATCCATTTGCCTGCAAATGTCATGATATCATTGTTTTTCACTGCTGAGTAGTACTCCACTGTGTATATGTGCCACATTTTCTTTATCCATTCTTCAGTTGAGGGGCATCTAGGTTGTTTCCAGGTTCTAGCTATTATGAATAATGTTGATATGAACATAGCTGAGCATGTGCCCTTGTGGTATGATTGAGCATTCCTTGGGTATATGCCCAAGAGTGGTATAGCTGGGTCTTGAGAAAGACTTATTCTCAATTTTCTGAAAAACCGCCATACTGATCTCCAGAGTGGCTATACAAGTTTGCATTCCCACCAACAGTGGAGGAGTGTTCCCCTTGCTCTACATCCTCTCCAACATAAGCTGTTATCAGTGTTTTTTATCTTAGCCATTCTGACAGGTGTAAGATGGTATCTCAGTGTTGTTTTGATTTGCATTTCCCTGATGGCTAAGGATGTTGAGCAATTCCTTAAATGTCTTTCAGCCATTTGAGATTCTTCTGTTGAGAATTCTCTGTTAAGCTCTGTACCCATTTTTCAATTGGATTGTTCAGTATTTTTAAGTCTAGCTTTTTGAGTTCTTTATATACTTTGGAGATTCATCCCTGTCAGATGTGGGGTTGGTGAAGCTCTTTTCCCATTCTGTAGGCTGAAAGACTCTATTCTTTTAGTCTTCTGTCCCAATTCTTTTGGTTATTGATATTACAAATTAATCCTTATAGACCCCATGCCCAAAATATAAACTAATAGTTGATTTAAATGCATTAGCCTTAAAAGATAATTATTATTGTGTGTCTGTGTAAGTACATTATGGGGGGATCGGAAACATGGTAAAGCACATGTTTGGAGATCAGAGGACAGCTCTGTGGAGCTGGTTTTCTCTTCCCACTTTACACAGGTTCCAGGGATCAAACTCAAGTCATCAAGCTTGTATAGCAAATTTACTCACAGAGCCACCTTTCTGGTCCCTACTTAATCTTTTAAATTATGCATAAAATAAACTTTGGAGTTATAAACTAAAATTATAATAATACTGGCTTTTAACTAATTGTTTTAATATGTATTAATCCTTAAGAGAAATCAAAAAGAACTGCAGAACACTGAATATTAGCTTTTAATTTTTTCAACTTTATTTTTATTTTATGTGAAAATGTGAATAACTGTGTGTATGTTTGTGCACCACATGTATGCCTGGCACCCAAGGAAGACAGAAAACAGCACTGGTTTCCTGGAACTGGAATTACCAACACCTGTAAATCATAATGTGGGAACTGGGGAACTGAACTCAGGTCCTCTGGAAGAGCAGCCAGTGCTCTTAACTATTGAGCCAGCTCTCTAGCCTTCAAGTTTTTTCATCACACTTATTTATTGATCTATTTATCTATTTGGACTGTGTGTGTAGGCTCACGTGCCATATTCATATGTGTAGGTCAGAGAACAACTTGTAGAAGGTAGTTCTCTCCTTCTACCGAATGGGTCTCAAGAATCTGTCAGGCTTGGCAGCAGACACCTTCATCCACTGAGCTATGGAACTGGCCCAACTATCAAAAACAAGTTTTGAGACAAGGTCTCATTGTATAGTCCTGGCTGGCCTGGAACTCACTCAATAGATCAGGCTAGCCTAGAATTCAGAGATGCACTTTATGCCTCCTGGGTGCTGGGATTAAAGGTGTGTACTACAATACCTGGCTACAAACTGATCTTGTAGTGCTCATATCGCTATTGTAACAAATTACACAAATTGAATGATTTACCACAACAGAAATTTATTCTGTTACGGTTCTAATGGCCCAAAGTCCAAAATCAGGTTGCTGGCATACATGGTTCATTCTGGAAACTTTTTGCTGCTCACCTGTGTTCTGGTGGCTGCCAACAATTCTTGGGATTCCCTAGCTTGTGATGTATTACTTTAATCTCTACCTCCCTCAATCATATTATCTCTTCTCTTCAAAAGACATTTTTAACTGTATTTAGGTCTCATGCTGGTAGTTCGAATGAGAATGGTCCCCAAAGGCTCATATACTTGCATCCTTAGTCCCCAGCTGGTGAATTGCTTGGAAGGATTAGGTGGTGTGGCCTAGGTGGATTTGGTGAGTTTTTGTTGGAGGAGGTGTGTCACCTGGGGGTGGGCTTTGATGTTTCAAAAGCCCATGCCAAGCCTAGTGAGTCGTGTGCCCCCCCCCATCTGCTGCCTGTGGACCAGGATGTAAAGTTCTCAGGTACTTCTCAAGCACCCTGCCTGACGCCATGCTCCCTGTCGTCATGATGATAACAGACCCGAAACTGACTCTGAAACTGTAAGCAAACCCCCAATTAAATGTTTTCTTTTATAAGAGTTGCCTTGGTCATGGTGTCTCCTCACAGAAATAGAACAGTGACTAAGATACATGCTAATCAAGGATTATCTGTCTTTAGGTACTTAATTAATTTGCAGCCTCTTTTTTCCAAATATGTTCCATGTAAAGATTATGGGTAGATACATCTTTCGAGGAATATCATTCAATTTATGTAATTCTAGAGACAGAAAACAAATTGGTGCTTGTCAGAGACAGGGGGTGATTAGAAGAAAGGGTTATAAAGAGTCCTGAAAAAATTTATGGTCCATTATCTTGATTGTAGTGACAGCTGCATGGATATAAACACATATTAAAAGTCATTAAAGTGAGTTGGGTGCCTTTAATCCCAGCACTTGTGAAGCAGAGGCAGGTAGATCTCTGTGAGTTTGAGGCCAGCATGGTCTACATAGTGAGTACCAGGACAGCCAGGGCTACACAGAGAAACACTAACTTAAAAACAAAACAAAACACTCCCACCCACCCCCTCAAAAGTTACTAAAGTATACACTTTCCAACGAGAAAACCATCATTTCTCATATTGGAATTTTAAAATGCAATCATGAGTGATACTAACCCTAAACCATTTAAACTCAAAAGCAAAACAAGTTTTTTAACAAGTGGAAACTGAGAGAGCTATAACCATTCCAGACACTGAGATGGGAGGATCATGAATTTGAAAATGATAGCCTGGTCTATATAGCAAGACTCCCCATTTCAAAAGGGGGGGTGGAATTGGGGAAGAAGAGAACAATCTGAGTTATAAATTCAATGACTGACAGAGTGACAGTGGCTACCCCAAATAGGAACACAATATAAATCAGAGAGCTTAATGCTTGTTTCCCAAGGCCTCACATGGATCCTTGGTGAGGGCTTGTGTAGTCAGTGAACTACAGGAGCACTAACAACACAACTCTACCAAGTATGCTTGTAGACCAGGGAGGTTGGCTAAGAAAACCAAGAAGTGAAAGAACCTCCAGGGAGGTTGCAAAGACAAATAGGAAACTTTTAAAAGGGTACATAAAATCAAACTGTAAAATTAACATACATAAGACCCAAGTAATTCAATGTAGCCATTTTCATTCTCATTTACCAAGACAAAAGTTTACCTTGTAATTACCATGAGAGAAGAAAAACAAAAGGGGAGAGAAGTATGAACTCTCACAGGACTGCCTCTTCCCAGACTCTTAGCAGTAAGTATTTAATAATGCACTAGAAAATCTGCTCAAACACAAAATTTCCTGCTGTATTGTTTAAAAACTACTAAATTAAATACATAAGCAAAATGCATTTTCCTATTCCACTGAAAGTTTAAAGTTAAACATAGTAAAGCAAATTAATGTAGAAGTATCTATTAATAAACTTTATGGTGTTATTCCATGGAAAATATATCACATTCAAGGACCAAAACACAATCTTTGAAAAAGATCAAGCATCTTTAATGAGATTTACTAAGCAACACCCATTTGTTCCAGTGTATCAAGTTTAACTCCCATGACTAGCAGTTCTATTTGGCAATCTCAATGCATAAGACAAATAATTCATAAAAGTTTGACAATATTATTTTTAGTCTGCATGCTTCTTGGATTTAGCCCATAAATGCTTCTTCTTTATGTTACTCCAGGGACTGATTCCATTCAGGCACAAAGATGTTTATCAGCCATTGTAAGAAGTAAAACACTCTGTTCAAATCATATTCTGAGAATTCAAATAATGTAACTCATTTGAGAAGACATTAAGAACACAACAATTAAAAAGTGACTATTGCTGCTCTGAAATGGTGTCAAGGAGTTATGACAGAATAATCAAGACTGCATACTATGAATGAGAAGTAAATCTCTAATAGCTAGAGTTACTAATGATCCATTCTGGTAAGTTTAACAATTTATCTGTCTATCTTAAAACAAGGTTGAAAATGGTCAACTAAAACAGCTTGTTAAATGGAAACGGTGTTTACATGTACCTTGATAATACTATAAATGTACCTTGATTATACTATGAAGCACAGAATGCTTTTAATTTTAATGAGGGAGAAATACATCTAAAATTAGAACTCAACAAAAACATCTGAATCAATTGTTTCCCCCAACTACTTCCAAACAAAATATTTCAAATTCCACACAAGATTCTGCAAACCCTATGAGTACAAGCTCTAATCTTGACACTGAATTTGGAACATCTCCATGGAGGAAATCCATGAACCAGATGTGAATTTATTCTTCCAGATGCATTTTATAAATATGAGAACAAATAAAACATTTCTCTACTTAAAAATACACTGGATAGAATTAGCAAAGAGGAAATCCTACAGATCTTCAGTATTCCACTACTCTAAGGCATCATTCACTAGACACTAAAGAACTAATTACTGTTCTACATTTTCAGTTAACATCAACTTCACCAACGTCACACTTACAGTTCATCATTTCTGTGTTCAGTAGCCATATTAATCACAACAGAAACTGTTTTAAATAACATTTGCCTTAATATTATATAGATATTAAGGAGAAAAATACCTTGTTTTAATTAAATGCCATGACTTCAAGATTCAATGTAAATTTTTATATACAAAGAAAAATGAATCTACAATGGCAAATTAATGATCATAACAAAATTTAAGAAAATCTAACTTCATGATCTCTTAGGGTTTTTTTTATAATACTTAAAATGCCAATGGCATAAGTCCTAAAATTTAACACTTACTATCACAAAATCCAATTTCCAGCATATTAAGAACTTAAACAAAAGTGATCTTTGGAAACGTATGTATGTATGTATGTATGTATGTATGTATGTACATATTCGTGTATGTATGTGTGTACGTATTACTTTATGTGTATGAGTGTTTTGCCTGCATGTATATCTGTGTGCTTGATACACCCAGAGGTCAGAGGAGGGCATCAAATCCCCTAAAACTGAAGTTGCAAGATTGTTGTGAGCTGCCATATGACTGCTGGGAATTGAAATTGGTCCTCTGAAAAAACAAGTTCTCTTAACCACTGAGATATCTCTCCAGGCCTTAGGTACTTATATTTCATTTGCCCCTTTCATCCAGTTATATTTAAAATATTTAACAGATCCTATAAATATTTAACAAAAGTCAAGTCAAGAAAATGAATGAGATGCTATTTTTATGCAGAAGTGATACATAAATACAATTTAGTAGTAAGAACTATGAACAGATATAATCTTAATTCCTATTTTAAATGATAATTGCCTAATCCACTAAGAAAGAATGGCAACTCATATAACCACTGTAAATTACTAAGGCATAAATACATTTGCACAAGCACGTTAGACTGACTTCATTTTTGTGCAACTGTTTTCAATTATTCAATATGAAATTTACACTTATTTTATCCTGCGATAAAAATGATTATCTTTAATTTAACGGCCTATTTTTATTTTAATCTAAAATTATTTTAAATGATTTTACAGTAGTATGTAATGTTTACTCAAATGATTCAAATTCTAAATTAAAAGAAAAAACTTTCCCAGGTAGAAGGTATTTTAGAAGTGATCACTGTATAATTCAAAGAGTGAGGATGATTTCTTGTTGAACATGGATGTTGGGAACCAGTTACTTCAATAACTGTAGGATAAAAAGTGAGAAATTATGTTCTTTAGTAAAATTATAGAGTACTCAAATCATAAAATAGTGTTTCTTTTCCAGTACCAGAATGAACAAGAAATGATTTCTTTCACATGCATGCATATTTAATGCATAACTTTTTTCTGTTGTGCCAAAAACTATTGAGCTTTGCTAAGAGTAATTCTGTGGAAATATGTAATTGCGATTAGATTTTATATAAAGAAAGAATAACACTTAGTTAAAGAGCTCTATTTCAGATGTTTTCTTTTCACTATGAAAAATTCTATCAAAGGAAAAGAGGAAGAGGAGGAGAATAAAGGCTAAAAGGGCAGTGAGATGGCTCAATAGTAAAAGCTTGTGTGCAAGCCTGATGGCCTGTGTTCAACCCCCAGAACATGGCAGAAAAAGAACTGATTCCAGAAACTTGTTCTCTGTCCTGGACACACGCACCACACTATGACCATACCTGTAATCACCTACACATACATACCATATATACACACAGTAATAATTTTTTAAAAATTTAATTGAAAAGAAATTATAGGGACTGGAGAGATGGCTCAGCAGTTAAACGCATCCTCTTGTAGAAGATCCAAGTCTGGTGTCCAGCATCCATGTCCATCTGCTTAAGCTACCTGTAAGTCTAGGTCCAAGAGATTCAAGGCCCTTTCCTTGCATCAGCAGATACCTACACATACACACATATGCACATAATTAAAAAATAAAAAATTTAAAAATACTTAAAAAGAAATGAGAAATTCTATCAAAGGCCAAAAAAATCTATTAATTATTATTTAAAAGGAACTAATTATAAATTTTACTTAAATTTATTTTGAATTTGAATGACAAAAATTTAAGCTGAATTGTATAAAGCTTCTAGTTTTAGGGTAAAAAATCCATTCACCAGCAAATAAGGATAGCTGCAATCTAACATATTATCAATTAGCAAAAACATCTTTGGGTAGGGAAAAAAAAACAGAACAAAAAAGTAAAAAGAAAAAACAGAAAAGATAAAATGAGGAAAGCAAAATTATTTTAATCTGATATAAAAAATTATAAGCTTTTAAAGACTATGAGGCTGTTTCTTACAACAAAAGCCCACTAAGGATATTGAAAACAAAATGAAACACAGGAAGAAAAAAAAAAACATCAAATTTGTAACTTATTAAGAGAAAACAGAAATGAAGAGAGCTTTTCTCCTTTTAAATTATTATTGTTTTTATTGCTTTTATTTGGCAGTGCTGGGCTTGAACCGGGAACTTAATGTGTCCGAGCCATGTACCCTCACTGCCTGAATTCTATCACCAGCCACTTCTAAACTGTCTTTATACTTATAAAGCATTGTTGTTTTATGAGACCGTTCTCCAGTGGCATACTTTAAGCATTACACTTTTATAATCTAATGTATTTATTTCAATCTCATAAATAGTTCCAGAAACTAAACCACAAAACAAATATTAAAAAACGTATTTCATTTAGTATGTCACTACAGGAATTTTGATAGGTTAAATAATAGAGAATATGATTAATAAATATTTTTAAAACATGAGTTAAAATATTATTTGATTTCTTTCTTCATCAAATATTTAATGAGAGTCTGCTGTGGTCCAATGATTTCAAATACTGCAAAGATGCGGTACTGAATTAGCAAGCAAGGCAAGCCCCTTGCCCTCATGAAAGCTGCTCTCTAGGGGGTCAGTGGGCAAGCAAGTAGTTGTGATAAGTGCTACTCAAAAAGTTATTCAATTTTTCACCTTCTGAAATATTTAATGTTTGTGAATTACTAATTAAAGTTTCTGTGAAGTTCCCAAGTCAAATGTCTCTTAGTGCTTCTCTTACACAGTGTTTAAGAACTGAAGAGTCTCCCTCATTGATAGCTCTAGTTCTTTTCCACTTCCTTTTCTATTCCTAGAAAGGTAGAAATTTTAAATTGTGCACAATTTTTTATATTCTTAGAATAAATCTGCTCAAAGACACTATTTTAATTTTTAAAATCTTAGCACATGTTCTTCACCGTACTAATGTTATTAGTTTTCTAATTCTTAATCCCTTTGATCAAGAAAATTGCCCAACTTTAAATGTTTTAGACCAAGCCTGGCGACACAAGTCTGCAATCCCAGGACCCAAGGAGTGAGACTACAAATTCAAAGCTTGTCTGAGTTATGGACTGAATTCAAGACCAGTCAGATACTATTTCAAAGTAAAACTCTTTTTATAATTGGTGATAGTTTTTTTTTTTCTTTTCTGCGTGTGTGTGTGTGTGTGTGTGTGTGTGTGTGTGTGTGTTTTAAGAGATCTTGGGGATATAGCTAAATCATAGCATGTTTGTCTAGCAAGTGTGAGGTCCTGCTCTCAATTCTAAGTACTGTGAGAAAACATACATTTTCAATACTAGTTGTGAGGCTTTAGGTAAGTTATTTAATTTATTTGAACTTCAGTTCTCTCAATTTTGAAACAGAAAAAAAAGGCCGCGATTTCTCTAAAAGATTAGAGAAGAAATTAAATGAAGTAATACATGTAAGGGCACTTGGAATATAAAAACCAATCAGTGAATATTAGCTATTACTAATTACAATGTATTTTTATTTATCTCTGGGACTCTACGTGCATCAAGAATCGGAGGTCTCTGTTTTTCTTCAGCTTTGCAAAGTGCAGTCTTTCTCTTTTCTCAGATACTCTAATTTCTGGATTAAGAACTCCTATAAGAAAGGAGGAGGGTTGTGTTCTAGAAACCAGACTAGGAAGCTTTGTCCTTTCCCTGTCAAGGCAGTGTCAAATGATGAACATCTTTCAGGACAAATGGGGACAAGAGAAAGCCTCTCCATACCATAAGAAGTAGAAGTGTTAGCTGGAGCAACCTGTTGCCAACACTAGAATTGGCCTGTATCACATACAGTCTGAGTTTGAGGAGACAATAAAAATATTATGCTCTGAGACTGAATGTGGGGAACTTCTCCTGGGACTCTGAGTGTCGCACTGGAAAACCAAGGATCATTGCTGCTGTCTACAGTACATTCAGTGACAAGATGGTCTGCACCAACACACTGGTGAAGAACTGCATTATGCTTGCTGAGAGCACACCTAACAGTGGTAGAACAAAAATATGCACTGCCCCTGGGCTAAGAAGAGGCCAAGTTGATTTTAAACAAAAGAAAATAACCAAAATTAAAAAGAAATATGATAAAAGGAAAACGAATGCCAATATCAGCGGTCATATGGTGAAGCAGTTCCAACAAGACCAGCCTCTGGCCTGCATTGTATCAAGCCTGGGCCAATGTGGTAGAGCAGTGTGGCAGAAGGCTACGTGCTTGAGAGCAAAGAGCTAGAGTTCTATCTGAGGAAGATCAAAGCCTAGAAAAGCAAATAAGTTGTCATACGTAGCTCATGTAATAAAGGTGTTTATTTTTCTTTTAAAAAAGAATAGAACTGTAAGGTGTGAACCCTCTCTTCTCATTTTGTCTTCATTGTTCTTAATATCTCTTACTAGTTTTCCTTTAGTCTCTGTGCTATTTAATCTACACTCATTCTAAACAAATTTGTGTTTTAATTATTTTTTATTATTTATTATCTTTATTACTATTAGTTCTAATTCTTGTGTTTATTTTCCTGATTTTCTGAGAAATTTATTTCTCAAAAGCAAAGATTAAGAACCAGAAGCAGACAGGCCAAGCGGTGGTGTTGCACACCTTTAATCCCAGCACTTGGGAGGCAGAGCCAGTCGGATCTCTGTGAGTTCGAGGCCAGCCTGGTCTACAAAGCAAGATTCAGGACAGGCACCAAAACTATACAGAGAAATCCTGTCTCAAAAAAAAAAAACCCAAAACCAAAAAAAAAACCACACACACACAGAAAGAAAAAAAAAGAACCAGAAACACCCATTCTGGCAAAGGCCTATGGCTGAAAGTACAAGAGCAAAGGAGTAGGACAGACAGAAAAAAGCAGTAAATCCATTCCTACAGAACCCCTCCCTTTATAGTAGTATTAATCCATTTCAGAGAGTCTATGTCCTCATGACTTACATCCCATTTAGCCCTCTTCCCAATACCATAGCACTATGGCTCAAATTTCTACAGTCTCAACTTCAGAGTACACATTCAAAACATAGTAGAGGAAATAGTGATGCTACCAAATGTATTTTGGAAATACAAGTTTACATAATCCTTTAAGTCATCTTAAAATATAGTGTCTTTCACTTGTTTCTAGCAACCACCCTGGGAAAAAAGAAAGAACATGGTTTACTAACCCAGTTTTAAGACATAAGAAACTACCAAGTCACCTACACACACACACACACACAGAGAGAGAGAGAGAGAGAGAGAGAGAGAGAGAGAGAGAGAGAGAGAGAGAGAGAGAGAGAGAATAAATACAATGAGACCAAGAAAACCCATTACACTTTTACTAATTGTTCATTAAGAGCACAGAGATTTGGGTTTCTCTTGGTAACTATTCTTACTGGTTTTGGCTAATTTCAAGTATTAAAGCCTGAAACTCTCTCTACTGCCTTTACTGCTTCAACTTTTCGCATGTGATATTAATCGAGACTCCTACTATACTATACTAGACACTGATGCTGCTGAAGGGATTTATGAAAATACCATGTCACCTTGCCTAGGTTCTAAGACACATCTTCCACTCTAATATTTTCACAGTTACATGGATCGTCCAATTTAGGCTCAAACAAACTGACATCAGTTAGACAAGACATCACAACAAACACAACTATGCTCATAAAATGTATGTATATACGTTTGAACACAACTTTGGTTAAAAATATTTACATTTGTTTAAAAAATTATACAGTTATACTGTTTTCAAACAGAAAATAAGACTACACATATAAAGTGGATGGCCATATACTATGTAAGACAGTTAAATCTTGGGGCTGGAGAGATGGCTCAGTGGTTAAAAGCACTAACTGCTCATTCAGAGAACCCAGGTTCAATTCCCAAAACAGATATGGCAGGTCAGAATTGTCCGTAACTCCAGTTCCAAGAGATCTGACACCCTCATACAGACATACATGCAGGCAAAACCTCAATTTACATTAAATAAAATAAATAAAATCTAAAAAAAAACAGAAAAAGAAAATGTGAAATCTTTAAGAACTTGTTGCTCATTTACAATGCCAGGGAATGGTTAATAAATTAGTAAAAAAAAAAAAAAAAAAAATCAAAAGTTTCTTCTAAACTCACCCAAAAAAAGTTCCTGTATGTTGTGTTACTTCCTTGTGTAAGAATCCATAATGGTCTGGGTATGATACATGCCTATAATCTTAGCACTTGGTGGTGGGGTGTGGATGCAAAAGGATTCAGGAGTTCAAGGGCATCATAGTTGAACCCAGTGTCTTATGAAAACAAACAAGCAAACAAATTACAATGGTTTCTTATTGCTTCCTACTTCAAATACAGACACCTCACAACTTTCCATGCCCTCCGCGATCTCACTTCATAAATTTAGAGAACTGCAATTTCTACTTTTCCCCCAACCACTCCCTGACTGAGCTCCATCTTTCTTATAACTCTGCTTTGGTCTGTTCACTACCAGTGTCTCTCCATTGAGAAAAAATCCTAACCAGCCTTCAGATTGAATTCAGGTTTCACTCCCTAATAGATCTTAAAAGCCTTAGGAGTGTGGAAAGCATCCCTCTCTTCTCCATCAGAGGAGAGAAAGCAAGCAGGCTGATGAGGCCCTGGGTTCAATCTAATGCATGGAAGAATGAAAAAGGAGGACTGGAGAGTAAAGGGATGATAAAAGGGAAGGAGAGGCTAGAAGAGAGAGGCAGAGGAAGGGAGCCACAGAGAAGGGGAGGGGAAGGAAGCTTTAAAGACAGAAAACTCAATCTTAAATTAAATGGAATCCTCAACCAAAGAGTTAAAAGTAGTTCCAGCTAGTCCAAAGCCCAGTTTGGGAACTGTTTTGATTTCACAGTACTGACACGTGAACAAGCAAATCAAACTGTAAGAATCAAACCCTATACTTTACTTTGTTTTTCAATTTAATGCAACTAAAATACAAACAGGCCCATTATTCAGTTTGGTTTCTTGAATTTTAACTCATGACTTTCTACGATTTGGAGTAGACTGAAAGTTTATGAACCTTTAAGTCTCAACATAAATTAAGTGTCATTGTTGAAAGGAAATGAGTGGATGAGCACTGGCTACTCTTAGAAATACAACACTGTGTTTGAACTTGGTGACACAGCCTGAAGAGTTAGTCGCTCTTGGGTACTATTCACACCTTTTTCTCCCTATTTACAACCATGCACTATGATTCCTCTCAAGGATTAAAGTAAAGCTGTAATGCTATAAAGTTCCTAAAGAATGAGGAGTATCTAGTTAAACCAAAAAAAAAAAAAAAGGTGTGTGTGTGTGTGTGTGTGTGTGTGTGTGTGTGTGTGTATGTGTGTGTGAAGGAATCTACTACTTCTGGTCAAAAGTCCTCTTTCTGGAATTCATGATGAATGAGAAGAATTTTCATCTCACAAAGCAACGTGCAATTCCTCGTGTCACTACAACTTTGTTATCCACCGAAACAACTGATGTTATTACAAAACAAGTTAAAGAAACAAACAAAGCTCTTTTAATTCCTGCTCTGATTCATTATTAGAATTCACCTTTCCTTTCACCTCAACCAGAATTACAGATACTGAATGCAAATGTTAGTTACTCTGAAGGACAGGACATTAGACAATTTAAACAGCAGCAAATTAAATTCAGCTATCCTTAGTCACTGACTGATGACTCTATTCCTATTTGTACATTTTTAAAGTAAGACTTATGTCCTTCCTGGAAGTTCTTTTTGCATTCCAGATTACAACAGGGACTCAAGTACAACAAAGGAAAAAATGCAGTACGTCAGGAGTTAGGCAGGACAAGATTTACAAGCAACCACATACATGTAGTCAAATTCTTCAACAAAATTAAGAATCTTTATTTAAATTTTTTAACATGTAATTTAGCACAATGAAACTTAGTTCTGGCTTAATATCAAACCTTGAAATATAATCAGAAAATGTATGTTCCTAATGTGTGCATTAGGAAAAATTACTTACAAAGAATGTTTTCCACTATTTAGTACATAGTTGCTTATACCACGTATCCAATGTCTTTCTAATGTCATGATATAACTGTGTAAGAAACAAGAACTATCACTATCAATTTTCATCTTCCAGTTTAGAAGAAAAACTAAAAGTCTGTTTTCCATAAAATCAGAAATGATGGTAAAACAAGTTATTTTTAATTTCCAGGACACAAATAAAGGACTTTTTAAAGGGGATCTTATAACTGCTCAGAATGATATTAAACTCACAATCTTCCTCACCTGGCTTCCCAAGCCATATACTTTTAAACAGTTACACAATTTCTATATCTGAATTATTTTAATAAATGATTGTTGTTATTTCTACTGCTGACTATCTCCCCCCGCCCTCCTTTGTTAAAGTCACATCTGCAGGGGAAAAAAGGGCTACTAAAAAAAGAACATTCGGCTCTTCCAAGTTCATATCCTGCCAACAGATATTTTGCAATGGTCAGGGCTTAAACACGGTCACACAGGAGTATTTTTTTTTTTAACATATTAAGGTATTTAGGATAGAAATCCTTGGCTCAATTAAAGTAGTTGTATTAATAATATACTTTACTACATAAATCTGTGATCTTTGCCTAATCCTCTGATTTACAGCATGTTTTCTAAACTTTACATAACAAAGACTGAGTATGTCTGTTCCCCTTGTCTTTGCAATGAGTATATTTATCATTAATTATTGTCATGTATAAGTATTCATCCTAATGTGCATCCTTAAAGATCCCCAACAATGAAGCTTAGGTTTCTGAAGGGTTTTGTTTGTTTCTTTTCTTCATTAAAAAGATTCTCTGACTTCCAATCTAATGTCTAAATTGAAAACAGCAAGTAAACAAGATATTTAATTCCTTAGAGTGAAATTATTTTCATAATGCTAGGAAACATCAAATAAGTATCATCCACCAACTGATATGGAACCAGCTCACAAAAACGAAATAATACATACACAGAGAGGCAATGGCTGAAATACATGTGGAACAGACAGTTTTCAAGCTGACCTGGTTTGCTTAGACTCAGCGTATTTCCTTCTCTGAAATGTCTCAATTCCCCCTTTTATTACAAGGATTCATCCAGTCTAACTTGTCCTTATGGAAGGATTTAACATGAATATGGAAAAATTCTTGTCCCACCCCCACCCCTTGCCTGTATTCATAAAACCCCTGAAGTGTTTCAATCAGGATTTTTTTTTGTTGTTGTTGTTTTCTTTCCTCCCATCAAATGGTAATGAGAAGGGAAGGAAAACCTGCCTTTCACAGTCAATTTTAAGCATGACTAATAGTTGATCTTTCACCAGAAGTTGCCTGTTTAATTTTAAAAAAATAATAAAGCAACCAATAATGCTCTAAGATTATGTATTTCCATAAACCAAGGACTTTTTCTTTTTCTTTTCTTTTCTTTTTTTTTTTTTTACAGAAAACAATGGTTTTAATAAATTGACAATAGAATGGTATACATGAATTTAGGGAAGCAAACAATATCATGAATATCCTCCAGATGACATGAGCAATTCATATATACACTAACAAAATAAGACATTTTATATACTGTTTCTCAAAACTTTAAGACCATCAGTATTAGTTCTGAACCCATTATGATGTTGGAAGCTAACATTGGGACATTTAGTCAGTTCCTTGCTGTGTTGTATTGGTAATGAATGACTTAAAAACAAAAACAAGCCGGGCGGTGGTGGCGCACGCCTTTAATCCCAGCACTCGGGAGGCAGAGCCAGGCGGATCTCTGTGAGTTCGAGGCCAGCCTGGACTACCAAGTGAGTTCCAGGAAAGGCGCAAAGCTACACAGAGAAACCCTGTCTCGAAAAACCAAAAAAAAAAAAAAAAAAAAAAAAAAAAAAAAAAAAAAAACATTGTGTTAGAGCTGGAGAGAAGGCTCTGTGGATAAGAGCACTGGCTCTGCTCTGGATCAATTCCCTACACAAACATGCAGTTTACAACTGCCTGTAACTCCATTTCAGAAAACCCAACACCTTCACACAGACATACATGCAAGAAAAACACATTAAATAGCATCATGGATGTATGGGTTTCTGTCCTAATATGTTTGGACTTTCTTAAAGCCCTGAAGAATAAACTATATTTCTCTGATATTTAAGGGTGTGAAGCTAGGGCTCAAAATAGCATGAAAAGCTGCTAAATATTTGAATCATAAGCATTTTCTAACATCTCACTTATTCAACACTCTTAACTGTGTGGCAAAGAGCCCAAGTTGCAAAATTAGGTCAAACAAGCAAATAGTAAAAGAATAAAATTAAGTATCACAAATCTTTTTTTGAGGAAACTTGGTTTCCCTCATAGTAGAACCCTTTGGCTGTCACTAAATCATTAGATACTATTATTTTGTATAAATTTCTAACCAATGCAAGTGATCCTGGAATCTACAACAAATGCATTTACATGAAGGCTGAAGGTGAAGACATGAAAGTTTCCCCAAAGTAGGTTAGGTCAGACCTTCATGTCTACACACTCCAACCTTACTTTATTTTAAGCATCACTTGTTACACCAGATGATGAGACCTAATACTCCCAAAGAACACTTTAGCTATCAATGGTGAAATATCGTTACTATGTAATTTTAGGAATATGCATGACTTACAAGGTGCGTGCTTTTGCAGTTACATACATACAGCCCTACCTTGTCTATGCCTTTTTTCTGTTTTCTGCCATAGCAACTCTTTAATGAGTCACCACATTACTGTGACTTTATCCTCCCTGCCTAGGTCTCACTACTTCAGTATCTGGATTCACCTGTTATTTTACAAGTGAAATTCAAGATGAATCAGGGGTTGTGATGCCATAAAATATGAAAAGCCTGGATCCCAAGTATCTCTAAAGAGATACTCAAGGAAGAATCTGATGAAAAAAAAATGAGAGTAAGAATGGCAACATGAGATTCAGCTCATAAATATGTCAATATAGTTGAGTAAAATTTTCTATTTTTTCCTAAGTATTTACTAAGTAGTAGTAATTAAATTATAATTACTTGTATTTTCTCCTTTAAGATTGGTAGGTGTGATATCTTTCTGTTATATCAAATACTCAACACCATCCATCATCCTGTAAAGAAAAGGTTTACTTTTGCTCACAATTTTAGAAGCTTCAGTCTATTATTGGTTGGCACCACTTCTTTTGGGCCCATGGTCAAACAACTCAAGGCAGGGAGTACACAGCAGAGCAAAGGCCTCATTTGACGGGCAGGAAGCAAAAAGGAGAGAGAGGAAAAGACTGAGGCCCAAGACACAGTCTCCTTCAAGGGCACTGACTAGCAACCACCATATTAGGCCTACTTCTGAAGGGCTCTATCACCTCCCAGTACCACCATTTTAGAAAGCAAACCCTCAGCACAGGGGCAGACATTCCAGATGCAAATTATAGCACAAAGAAAAACTGAAGGACTTCATCCTACCTGGCAGTTTCACAGTATCCCATAGCAGGAAAACTCTCAAGAGGTTTTGATACTGAAATAATTTGTAGTTACATGAAAAAAAAAAAAAAAACCTGAAGATAATGTAGCTAGAGTTTTCCTGCCTTGTGCACAGTCAGGACAAATCTTTGTCACCCACCAATCCCACAGCCGCTCAGACCCAACCAAGTAAACACAGAGACTTATATTGCATACAAACTGTATGGCCGTGGCAGGCTTCTTGCTAACTGTTCTTATAGCTTAAATTAATCCATTTCCATAAATCTATACCTTGCCACGTGGCTGGTGGCTTACCGGCATCTTCACTTGCTGCTGGTCATGGCGGCAGCTGGCAGTGTCTCTCTGCCTCAGCCTTCCGCTTCCCAGAATTCTCCTCTCTCCTTGTCCCACCTACTTCCTGCCTGGCCACTGGCCAATCAGTGTTTTATTTGACATACAGTCCATCCCACAGCAAGATAAAACCCTCAGAAATTATAATAACCTATCCTTACTTGAAAAAACAAAAACAAAATTTCCAGATTCTTTCAAAAATAGCCATAAAATGCAATGGAGTTTTTGTTTTGTTTTCAGACAGGGTTCATTGTGTAACCCCTGTTGCCCTGGAACTCTGTGTGTAGACCTGGCTGGCCTCAAACTCACAGAGCTCTGCTTGACTCTGCCTCCTGGTGCAGGGATTTATCTGTTTACATCTTGCTTTCTCCCATTAAAATACTTTTGAAGAGCTTTCTAAATAAATTCATTTCATTCTTTTTCATAGAACTGAGCATATGGATCAAGACTATTAAGAAAGCTTTAAGTAGTTTGCTATAAGAAACATCAATAAATACATTTGTTACTAATTAGAATCTCATTATTAAAGCCTGAGTATACAGATACAGATACCAATATTTAAAGAAATATTATAGCATGACCACACTGACAGCCAAAATCTTTACTTATTACTATTTTATTTTGTTTTTTAAAAAATTAGGACTTCACGCCTTTAATCCCAGCACTCAGGAGGCAGATCTCTGTGAGTTCCAGGCCAGCATGGTCTACAAAGCAAGTTCCAGGACAGCCAGGGCTACATAGAGAAACCCTGTCTCAAAAAAACAAAAGAAATTAGAACTTTAAGGGTGGGGTTTATGACTTAGTGGCAGAGTATTTGCTTAGCTGTGAAAGGCTTTGAGTTCAATCCCTAGTAAATTTTGTGCACACACACCATGAAAAGGTATTACACTTTATCCTTTCAACATTATACTTGGGAACTAAGTTGACAAGCTCACCAGAGGATTTATTTAATTCTTAAAGAGACTATGTTTATCTGTGCCTGCTTCCCTTTTTCAGAAAGTTTTTTTTTTTAATTTTATGTGTACATGTGAGTGCCTGCATGTACATATGTGCAACTGCATGTATGCAATGGCCATCGAAGACAGGAGAGGGTACTGAATCCCTTGGAACTGGAGTTACAGAAGGTTGGTTGTGAGCTACCATGAGTGTACTGAGAAACAAACCCAGGTCCTGTACAAGAACAGGAAGTACTCTTCACTGCTGAGCCATCTTTTGGCCTTCAGTGTACCTCACTTTATTTAATATTTCTTCTTTGACTAGACTAGTATAAGGCTTGATGCAATGTATACATCTCTGTCCTGGAAAACACATAACCTTTTAAGTTTATAGGCTCTCAATCAGGTTTGTACTCTAGTCAAGTTTATTTTGCAGGTATCCTTTTAAAATTGTCGTTCCTGATAGAGCAAGTCTCTACTCTCCAAATGTTCTGATATCTGACTGAGTTTTATCTTGATAGTTCCTGTGCTAATTAAAAGTTGAGTGAGCTTTTGATACATTCATCTTTTATTTTATATGAAAGTCATGTTTTCACATACAACAATCATTTGTCAGCGGAGCATTTTATCTGTAAATAGACAGGATTTCTCCCCAAACCGCCAAGGCTCTCTTATTAACTGAGTGAACTCATCTCCATTTCTGAATCATATAAGTAAAGAAAATGTGTATTTTCCATAATTTTTAAAGCTTTCTTAAATCATTATATGAATATGTTATATATGTGACTTTATTCTTCAATTGCACATAATTATGACTACATAAGAACTACATCAAAGAATGGATTTTTGGTTGGAGATTGAGACAGGATCTCAGGCAGCCCGGGCTAGTCTTGAACTCACTAGGAAAGAACTCCTGATCTTCCTGCTTCTACCTGCCAAGTGTGGGATTACAGCCATGCAGCACCATACCCAGTGATAAACTTTTTTTTAATAAAACCTGCTATACATCTAGAAATAAAAACAATATAGAATATACTTTTAACTCATTAATAAATTCCATTTTCTGGTTCTTTTATAAAGGTTATTTTAAATCTACTTTATCTTTTTGCTATCTTTACTAGGTTTTTTATACTATAGTAACATGACCATCACATAATTAACTGGGTTGTTTTCAATATTTTCAGTATTTTGAAAGAATTTTAACAAAAAATTTTTGATTATTGTGGGCTACTGCAGAAAGATTAACAGGTCTTGACCTATAGAGCCACATGGCCCTGCTGCCCTTTCCTGAAATGAAGCATCAACAATTTTTCCTTAATTATTTAAATAAACTTTTTACCTCAGAATAATTTCAGATGTAACAGAAATGTCGCACATATAGAACAGTGTTTCAGAATATCCATCTAGTTTCCTCTCATTTTTTATTATTTTATATATTCTGCTGTATGTGTCTAAATCAATAGGTTAGCACTAGCTACAGATTTTACCCTGATTTCCTCCGGTTTATTCACTAATGTCTGTTCTTTGTTCCAAAACACCACACTGTGTTTAGTGTACCCTATGAAAGCTTCTCAATATTTATTTTTCTTTCCATAAACTGGACAGTTTTGAAAAGTTCTGGTTAGAAATATCATAGAATCTCTCAAAATTTGGATCTGCCTGATATTTCTAGACTGGCATTATGGATTTGCAGAAGGATACTAGAGATAGGTGACCTTCTCATTGTATCATATCAGGAAGTACATTCTACCCACAAGGAAAGGCTATCCTTGATCACTTGCTGGACAGCTTTTTAAACTTCATATACTTATTTGTTGTTCAAGTTTCTACCTCTTTTTATATTTCATTCTAATAATTTATATTTTGTTCTAAAATTTTGGCCACTGATATGGGGATACTACTCTAATGCCACATAAGAATTCTATCTCAACTTTCTGTTCAACTAGCTTTTCAATGCCAGTATATCATCTGACTAAATTTTAGAATTATATTTATTACCATCATTAAACAGTAGTCAGTCTTTACCCACTGACAGAAGTTTGAAAGTACCTTATGAGATAGTAACTTTTATCATTTTTTTATATTCTTGAATGAAACAATACAGTGCTACGTAAGAGAGAACACAAAATAGCCAGGAACTCAAACTCCACAATCACTAATTCAGTACAAAAACAATTCTACTGCTAGAGAGTATGAATGAGTACATGAGCCTCACTGTCTCTGCTTGCAAAAGAGAATAAAAGTCTACATTTTTTAGAGACACCTGGTACTATTTAGTATAAACAGTGCTAAGCAAATTTCTAGAAGTTAAACTACAAATGAAACTTTAAATTTTGGTAAATATACAGCACACTGGTGTGAAATATCCTAAAATAACATGATTAAACATCACTTGCTTGCTTGCCAGCTCTTTACCTACATTCCTAAATAGACCACTCCTACCTAGGAATTCATGGGACTGTGTCTATCTAGCCTTCCTATGGCCATACAGAGAGCGCATAACACAGAATGTGGAAGAAACTAACTGTGCCCAAATCTGGCATTCAAAGACCCATTCAATAAATTAACAACATAACATAGCTAATGTTAAAGAACTGGCACAGATGTTTACAACAAACCAAGGATCCCTCCTCTCTTACAAAAAAAAAAGTTAATTCTGCCTTCCAGAACATGAAAAGCAGAGGCTGAATTTTGTTTTGTTTTGTTCTGTTTTGTTTTTTTACAAAGGTTGCCACAGATCTGCTTTAACACCTATTCTATACCATATTCTAATCCTAGGAACACATGCTAAGAAAAGGCTAAAAACTTTAACAACTGTACATGAGATGTAACTACAGTTTTAAAGTCAAACTCCCAAACAAACTGATTTTAGAATGAAAATGAGAAATAGTTTTTGTTCACTTTAATTTTAGTAAAAAATAGAAATGACTACAGAATCTTACCATGTTAACAAGAAAGTTTTATTTATAAATTCAGTTTGTAGGGGAAAATGCTCACCAAGATAGTAAACTCATAAAGTTATAAACATTTCATCAGTTTAACAGTCAGAGGAAATAACTGTTATTTTTCAAACTACAGTTGCTAATCATTTCATATGAATAAATGTTTCTCTTCCTTCTTCCTTTCTTTTTTTTTTTTTTTTTTTTTTTTTTTTTTTTTTTTTTTTTTTTTGAGACAGGGTTTCTCTGTGTAGCTTTGCGCCTTTCCTTGAACTCGCTTTGGAGACCAGGCTGGCCTCGAACTCACAGAGATCCGCCTGGCTCTGCCTCCCGAGTGCTGGGATTAAAGGCATGCGCCATCAACGCCCGGCTCTCCCTTCTTCCTTTCTTACCTAGTTTAATTCACCTATGAAAACAGAAATTCCTCACTACCTGAACAAGCAGATAGTATCCAAACAAGTTGATTACACACTAGTCTTGCTTACCATGGAATACTTTGTCCTGCTCCTTTGCTACAATTTTCTTAGAAGTCTTGATAAAAATGGGTTGTTATTTCCTTGTAATTGTTTTCTCCTTTCTCCCAAAGACTCAACAACTTTTAATTAACTACAGTCACTCAGTATACTTAAATACTGTAGAAAACTAAGAAATTAAATTATGAGTAAAATAGGAGCTCAAAATCTTATTTGAGCCTCCTGAATTTTCTTGATTGAGTAATTAATTTGAAATTATTTTACTTCTAAAAAGACTTGCACCCAGATGAAGAATTCTTTAGTTTCTAATTTTCTGGGAAGTACACCAGAATAGCTTTTCAAAAAGATTACCTTATGAACAGTAACCATGCCTGCTATCTTTAACCCACAGATAGTTTCTTTAATCAATTTACTAAAAGGGGGGGTAGATAAAAATTAATATGGATAAACTTCAATATAATTCTGGTAAAACAATATTTTGAAATAACTACAGAATCTTACCATGCTAACAAAGATAATATAATGAGATATCCTGTATTCTTTACTCAGTTCACCCCAAGGGCTACTTTTTACCTATTGTATAGTAACATAATCAGAAAAAAAGATACTAACATAATGTGTACATATACTTGAATGTCATTTTATTACTTGCATATATTTGTATAATGATCATCACCAATTTAAAAAAATGTAACTGTTCTATTACTCTGTAGTTCTGCCATGCACTACATATTTAAGGTTTCATCTAACCACCTCCCCCATTAATACAATTCCCTGGCAACTATTAATTTGTTGATGACCTCTATATTGTTTTGAAAGGCGTCATAAATAAATGCATACAGAATGTTCCACTGAGATTTTAAAAATGCCCTCTGAGGTCAATACAAATTGTTGAGTGTATCAAGAGTTTACATTACTTTTCATTGCTAAATAGTATGCCACACTAGAGCTGCTTCTATTTAACCTTCTAAACTTAAGAGGATATTTTAGTTCCTTGATCTGTTGCAAGGGCAAAAAAAGAAGAAAGAAAATCAGGCCTCAGTTGAAGGACTATGGAGGGTGGTGTGGAATGGCCTACGGGCCAGGGGATGGGGCAGATGTCAGATCACAAAGCTTGCTCCAGAGCATATCGTTTGGTGCTTTAGCAACAGGTACATCATCTTATCTAACAAAGAGATGCACTGAGCCTTTCAACACTTGTTAACTTCTTCTCCCACCCTCCCTCTGAGACAGGGTTTCTCTGTGTAGTTTTGGTGCCTGTACTGGATCTTGCTCTGTAAACCAGGCTGGCCTCAAACTCACAGAGATCCACCTGCCTCTGGTGGGATTAAAGGCATGCGTCATCACTGCCCGGCCTACTTGCTAACTTCTTATAGGGGAATCCTTTGGAACATATCATCCATCATGATGAACCTCATTCTCTCATAAGATCAATCTCCACACATGGGTGTACCAGGTGCCCAATACCTCCACGGCAACTCAATAACCATTCAAAAAGAGATTCCTGCCAAGCCTCTGTCACATGATTTGTGACCTTATGTGGACTCAAGAGAATACCTGCCTAAGGAAAGACTTTGAATACTTTTACCAGGAAGAAAAAAAAATAAATGAATAAGGAGACAGAAATGTTCATTTTCTAAATAGACTGTTCTGTTGTTATTATTTTCAAGATTGATATCTGAGCTTTCAATGTATGCTGTGGGATAATGCTCTTGTACATTGAAAGATTTGTCACTTCAATTGGTTTAATAAAATGCTGACTGACCAATAGCCAGGCAGGAAGTATAGGCGGGGTGACCAGACTAGGAGAATTATGAGAAGGGGAAGGGCGGAGTCAGGAGTTAGATGAGAATGTCAGACTGAGAAAACATACCAAGCCACGTGGCTAAACATAGATAAGAATGATGGGTTAATTTAAGTGTAAAAGCTAGTTAGTAATAAGCCTGAGCTAATGACCAAACATTTATAATTAATATAAGATTCTGTGTGATAATTGGAAGCAGCTGCTGGGGATTTGGGAACAGGCAGGTGGGAGAGAAACTTCCACCTACAAATGTATTCTGTTTATAAGGGTTTTGCTAATAATTTATTCCAGCCCTTCTTTTCTCATCACAGGATATTTAGTGGAACAAAAGTTATTTATTTTAATGAACTGAAATTTACCATTTTTACTTTTATAGGTCACATGTTTTGTACATCTGAGAATTGTCCAGTTTTAGTTCTTAAAGATGTTCTGTTTTCTCCTAAATGTTATATGGTTGTTTTTTTTTTTAATTTTAAACATCAATCTACAATCCATTCTGAGTTATTTTTGTACAAATCATGCATTTTGAGGGTCAATTTTGGGAAGGTTGAGAGGTATGTCTACTGATATCCAATTAATCTTACCTCCACTTCCTAGGAAGGCTATTATTACTATCCCCTGAATTGCTTTTGAACCTTTGTCAAAACTCAGGGGGCTATAATCGTATACAATTGCATGGTAGTGGAATATATATACACAAACATATAAGTGTGTGTGTGTGTGTGTGTGTGTGTGTGTGTGTGTGTGTGTGTGTGACATCTGAAATATATATTTTTAGTATACTTAATTACATATCCAGCATAAGGGAGATATCAATATGTGATCCCTGGCTCTTGCTGGCCAACACAGTTCAGCCTATTTGGTGAGCTCCAGGCCAAAAGAAACCTTGTCTTAAAAGAAGTATATGGTATTCCTGAGGATGCTATTCAAGATTGCCCTCTGGCCTCTACAGGGCATATGTACACATGTACCCCCGCCACACACATGAAAAAAAAAAAATGAAATCACAGTGGCACACCTATCCAGCTCTTGAACAAGATTCTTGGCAGATGTGTCATCTCATGTATAACCTGACAAACAGCTACCATCACCCTTATACAAAGCTTGCACTCATCAAGAAACTATGCCATGAAGTTTCTATGCCCAAATTTCACTTCTTGGAACATTAGCTATAACATTAGGAAGAATTACTCATCCTCTTTAATTCTTAAACTTTGCCAACTCTGCACCTTAGAAACATGAGTTCTTCAAAATTTCAGGCTCAACTTCTTTCACTGCTAATAGTGAAGTTTGGAGAGGCAAATATAGAAATCATTAGCTATAAAAGAATAACCTGTGTCACATGTATAAACAATACTATTTCCGAAATTTCTCTTAGCAAAAAGCCTGGATCTAGATAAGCAATTCTAAAATATGAAACAGTGTAGAAAGTTAATTACTTACATACTGCACAGCTGTTATTTATACACAAATCAATTTCCATACCTGCTAGAAATGTGGGAAGAGAATTTAGCTTTGGCTTTTTCAGTATTTAAAGGAACTATGTAGTGAAATACTCTTACAATGTAAAACAAATACAAAGCAAAACTCCCACAATTTAAAAAATCAGGAACAAGGTAGAAAGTCTCTTGTATAACACAGAAGTCACAAATTCTAAGAATATCCTTGCATTTCAAAATTAGTTTTATTGACTCAAAATATTTTCTATCTACCCAAATTCCAAAAGTTATGTTTTGGTATTTCACAAAGAATGCTGATCCTAATATAGCAGATATGAAACCACTGATCTTTAAACATATTATTTCTTGTTATTTATAAATGCAAATCAGTGGCCATAATGCAGTAAAACCAGATTGTCAAAACTTTCCCATAGAACATATTAAACTATTGAATGATTGTAATCAATCAATAGAATACAATAGTGAAAGTATAAAGAAGATTCATGCTCAGAATTTATCTTCAGACTATTCATCAGCAATATCTCCAAAGGAACACTGGTCTAAAGAAAGGTACTTCCTAACAATGTAATGACAGAATGTGTAACTGATACAGTATGCTTAGCCATTACTAGAAATAAGGCTGCCTTCATAAAGGTGGTAACTATTCAAAAAAGTATGTATCGAATATATACCCAAAGATGAAATATCCTGTCAATGAAGTCAGAAGGCTTGTAAAGCATCTCTAAATTGTATTATTGACTCATAAAATAGTAAAAATAGTAGTTGTATCGGGATACCATTTTTCTTTCTTTAATTAGGTGTTGTCAATGTTAGTCGAGTATGTTGATTTTTGCCCATAAAAGGGGGTCAAAGAAAAGTACAACAGAGATCCCCTGTGATATAACCCATATGAAGCAAAAACATAAAAATAACACTAGTTACTGCTGCTGCTGCTCTGAAATGATATCCCATAAAAACACTAAAAGCACCAAGTAAGATTTAATTTAATGAAAATTATCAAATAAAAATTTAAAAAGAACGATAAAAATAAGTTACTAGAACTGAAAAGTGACATTTAACAAGGTTGCAGAATATCTACAAAACACCTATAACTCAGAGATCTAAATAAACAAATCTTTGAGTTCATGCATTGGTAGATCAATATTATTAAAAATGTAATTCTCAGGGCTGGAGAGATGACTCAGGGTTAACAGCACATACTATTTTTATAGAGGGCTTAAGTGCAGTTCCCAGCATTCACATCAGATAACTCACAACCACTTGCAACTCCAGCTCCAAGAACTCTTGTGCCTCCAACCTCTGTGGGCCTATGGGTATATACATTCTCATGCACATACCCACATACAGATACACCCATGTACACATAATTAAAGTAAATCATTAAGACATATGAATTATTAAAGCCAGGTAACATGACTACATTCCCTAAACCATGAGCCATAACAGACCATTCTCTGTAAGTTGCTTCAGTCAGGGTTCTGTCACAGTGATGAGGAACTTATCTGACAGATATGTGGTTGAAGGACTCATGTCTAAGTACTCCAAGGCTAGAGAGACATCTGGATCACTCCTTATGAACTAGCCTCGGAAGTCCATGGTCTTTTGTCACAGGCAGACACAAGACCATCCAGATTCAAAGAAAGAAGAAAGATATACACCTTGAAGGAAAAAAATGCCATAGAACTTCAGGGCCACTGTTTTAAAATTCCACAGCTTACCTTAATTAAGATACAATTTATTTTTAGGAAAAAAAATCTTCACAAATGATCCCTAAGAAGACTTAAATTCTCTAAATTTATTCAGTATTTGTCATTATTACTTAATAAAAAGTTTGGTTTGATTGAGAATTCCTAGTGAACTTATAATTGGTGCATTCCTTTACAGCCTCTAGAATAATACTCTATGCCAATGTCATTGATATATTTGTTCAATATTTATTCTGTAACTATTGCAGACTATCATAGTCACTAATAATATACGATAGTGAATTACAACTGACTTTGCTTCTAGAAGAATGAAATAAGTAGTTATAATAAAATAAAATAATAAACAGCACTACTAGACCAAGTTAATTATAAATTTTCTAAGCTTTGGATTCCAATTCTCTGAAACATAGATGACAACATTTACTTCCAGTGAGTAACTATAAAGGGTAAAAGAGATGATAAAAGTGCCTAATACACCACAAGTAAATGAGAAATGCTGTTTCCTAATAAGCACCAACAGTATTATTAATATACAATACCAGTTTATAAATCAGCATAAAATATATTACTTTGCTGTACAAAATAGTATAAGGTTTACTAGTATAACCAATAATACAACTCTCAATTTCCTTCATAAAATAAGTCAGTAATTCATAACTGGGAGGGAGCAGTTATAGCAAATACTTTTTATTTGGTCATTTAAGGAATCTGGGTCTAAAAATCCTATGAGACCTATCATTGAGGATATCATAGAAAAATAAAACACACACTATCTACCTCAAAATGACCTATGTTCATATCCTATTGACAAGAAAAATCATATGATCTCACCTCCAGATTAGGGGAGCCTAATACACACATAAATGCATACAGATATAAGAACAGAAAATCTGATTGGTTTCTGCCACAGAACTTTGAGTCATTAAACACCTCATTTTTTTTATTTTTTCTTTCTCCTATTTATGGAATGCATTTAAGCTCCTCCCTAGGAAAATTACCCAAGGCCCCATCCAGAACAACAACAACAACAACCAAAAAAAAAAACCACATGTATACAGTCACCATTTTCATCAGATCCACAAACTCTGCTCTACAAACAAAAGATGTATGTCTTATCCATTCCTGTATAAATCATACACTATGGGAAAACAGAGAAGGGACACTCACAGCTAGAAATGCAAAGGAAGCATTCAGTAAGTTACTGATCTATAAGTCTCAAATCTCACTGATCTACAGTTCTTGGGGGTGGGGGACTAATATCTTAGTCTTTTGCACTTTATGGTCTTTAGCTCCACTGTGCTCATGTCTTTCTTCTCTATTAATTCCTTTGGCAACACAGGAAGTTTATGTTTCAAATCACACTCTCTTGCCTGAAGATGGTTTTCAGGGCTCACTGAATAATTACATCCACTTTAAGACCAAGTTTACTAGAAACAAAACTTCTATCAGAATCATACTAGACTTTTAGTCAGATCCATGTGTCAATAATCAAATTCAAAATTCTCTCTAGACTTTTTTAAAATGTAGCTAATTTATTTACTTCTTTTTCTAAGTCTTACTATCCTTTAACTTAATGATGCCAATAAGTTTTGATTTCTTAGACTTGAGAAGAATGTCATCTGCAATATGAAGATACTCTGAGATATTATTACTGGGTCTTTTTGGCTCAAATCCTTTTAAAAACTCACCTATGTGAAATTTAGAAGTCGCTTCTTGCAAACTTCACAAAGCACTGATTTTCTGACCCTTATTTTCTTCAATCCCTATGAACTAGTGACTACATTCTAACCTACATCTTTCTTGGCTAATTTGGAAGGATTGGAATCAACACACAATACTATTTGTCTTTCTAAAGGCTGAGGTTTGGCAAAAACCTAGTATGGTCTTCAAATTTCCAAAAGTGTGAGTTTTACCAAATATTCATCATATAGCATATATTTGATATTTGTGCTGCTGTTTGCTCACCCTTATCCCAAGTCATATTATTTTAGGATTTTGTTATAGTATGTGGTGGTTTGAAAAAAAATGGCTGCCAAAGGGAGTGGCACTATTAGGAGGTGGGGCTTTGTTGGAGAAAGTATGTCATTGTGGAAACTATTTTAAGATATGTTACATTTGTTTATGCTATGGAACATTTGTTTTAGTGATGCAAAGATGTGTTGCATTCTTTTATGTTGCATTTTTTTTAACTTTGTGAAGCTGTGTTACTTTGCCTGTCTAAAACACCTGATTGGTCTAATAAAGAACTGAATGGCCAATAGGAAGGCAGGAGAAAGGATAGGTGGGGCTAGCATGCAGAGAGAATAAATTGAAGAAGGAAAAAAGAGAAAAGGAGGAGAAAGAATAAGGAGGGGAATATGCAAGGGGCCAGCCACCCAACCACACAGCCAGCCATGGAGTGAGAGTGAAAATAAGGTATATAAAAGTAAGAGAAAGGTGAAAGCCCAGAGGCAAAAGGTAGATGGGATAATATAAGTTAAGAAAAGCTGGCTAAAAACAAGCCAAGCTAAGACCAGGCATTCATAAGAAAGAATAAGACTCCATGTGTATTTATTTGGGAGCTGGGTGGCAGGCCCCCCAAGAGTAAAGAATAAGAAACCAACAACAGTGTGTCACTGTGGAGGTGGGCTCTGAAGTCTCAAATATGCTCAAGCCACACCCATTGTCTCAGTTGCATTCACAAGATGTAGAACTCTCAGCTACCTTTCCAGCACCATGTCTGCCTGCACGCTGCCATGTCCTACTATAGACTGAATAGACTGAACCTCTGAACTGTAATCCACCTAACTAAATGCTTTCCTTTACAAGAGTTGCCATGATCATGGTGTCTCTTCACAGCAATAGAAATTCTAAGACATAGTAACACCCCATTTCAGCAGTATTAATTTTTATATTAACTAGAGTAACTAATCTTCTCTGATGTAACAATCAACCCAAAAGTTTCAGTGGCTTACATAGTAAAATTATTCTTTATCATGTCATGATCCATTTGGGGAAAGGACAGATGACTTTCTACTAAATGATTCTTATAGTTTCTATCCTAGGGCCTCAAACACCTCCCCAACTAATTATTCTCCACATTGACAATAAACAAATGAAGAAAGCATAAAAAGTTTGAAAGAGGTTTCAAAGGTGGGTCTAGAGGTCATGTTCATCATTTTTTAACTTATATTCTATTTTCAAAAGCAAGTAGCACAGCCCCACCTAAAAGAAGAGGGAGCTGTTACAGTTTTCATGAGTTTGTCTCAGGAGATCTTGTGTTGAAAGCCTGGTCCCCAATACAGTACTATTGTGAGGAAGTGGAGCCTAGTGGGTGGTTATTAGGTCATTGGGAGAACTACTCTAGAAGGGATTAAATTTGTATCAAAGAAGTATGTTGCCTCTCAGGAGATTAGTTTTTCTGAGATCTGTCTAGACAATGAAGACACCTCGTTTGTGTGCCCTCTTCTATGTGTACTGGTGATTATGTTCATACACGTGTCCTGCTATCTCCAAGACTATGATGCAGTCCAAAGTCCTCTCCAAGACTATGATGCAGTCCAAAGTCCTCAGTAGCCATGGCAACCTGAACTTGGACTTTTCAGCCTCACAGCCATAACTCAAAATATACCTCAGATTCACATGCCTATAGTTCCAGCACTCAGAAGGCTGACCACTTGAGTCCAGGAACTTGAGACCAGCCTGAGTAACATGGTAAAACCCAGTCTCAGTAATAAGCAGTAAGGTCCTGGGTTCAATACCCTTAAAAATTATTTATATAGGGAGGGAAAATTAACGGAAGAAGTGGTACTTAAATGTAAATTTAACACTTAAGTTTGACTGAAATATTTTTAAATGTGCCAAAGAATTTGTCTTAAATATATTAATTTTTATATTTACATTTTAATATATTTTCTTTATATTTTAAACATATTTACATTGATTTTCAATATATTTTCTTTATATTAATCTTTCAGTCTATTTTACTGAATGGGAAAAATGCTAGTTTTTGAGATGTTCAGCTGTAAATGCTCCGCCTAGAAACAAATGATCATCTGTTTTAGCTCTTCCTTAAAATAAATGCCCTGCTGTGCACCTGAGTAAAACCACTCACTCAAAGAAGTCTTTAAAAGGTTTTCCTAAAGTGTGGGCAAACATGAGATAAAGGCACTTCGTTGTGTGTGGGGTTTGGGGAATCTCCCCCTCCCTAAGTCTGTGTGAAAAGGTCAACTGCCAAATAGAAACAAGAACAGGCATGAAAGGGGAGGTTATATGGCCAAGTAAGGGCAAAGGCAGAACTAGAGCAATTATCTAATGATCACACATGACCTAAACCTCCTGGAATTGGGGTGAAATCATTACAGAAACACCAGTCAGCATTTCTTGTAAGACTCCTACATAACTAAAGGGTTCCTCCCAACTCTCCATGCAAAAGGGTGACATTTATTTCCCTTAGAGGAAAACACTGTTACCAACCTTACATTCTTAAATACATTGTCCTAACTTTCAAGAACCTAAAGGAATCTGAAGATATCTGTGTGTGCTCTAAATGCCTGTAATATGGCACAAATCACCTAGCTATGCAAAGGCTCAGCATATATAAACACCCCTGAACTACTCTGCTCACTTAGTTACCCTTTCTTTGGAACCTTCTTTTCTGTTGATCAGGTAGAAAGACCACAAGATTCCATATATGCATTGATATCTTTGACTAGAATTCCCTTCCTCAAAAGGTTAATAAAAGTCAAAGGAGCTGGACGGTGGTCGTGCACATCTTTAATTCCAGCACTCAGGAGGCAGAGGCAGGTGGATCTCTGTGAGTTCGCCCAGCCTGGTGTACAGATAGAGTTATAGGACAGCCAGGGCTACACAGAGAAACCCTATGTTGAAAAAAAAAAAGTCAAAGGACTACCACATCCCAAAAATATTTTTGCAAACAGTAAGGTGGCATCCAAACATTGTTATACACAGTACACAACAGGGAAGTGCTAATCAACAAGGTAGGCAAAGCAGAGAACAAAACAAAATTATGAATACCTTTCACGTTTTCATCAAAAAGCATAAATGTACATAATTTTGCTATAATGAGTTTTTAGAATGTTTCAAAGAAATATGATTACTGATATTCATTTACTGCTTAATTTAACCTGGACTTTTAAAAATAAAATCATGAACAAGACAGCTGTGTATATCACAGTAGAAACTTCCAACTTTAGAGAAAATCTGAACTCCTCTTCATAGTGAGGCTCATTACTGTCACTATGTACATGCTTTCTGATCAAAATTTCATTTCAACTAATCAATACTAATTGACTACTACATATCATTTTTCATTAAGAGCACATAATTTTATAAAATCACTCAAGCTATTTTCAGTGTCTTTTCTACACTTTGTTAATTTTATAGCCAGGTCAAATTCAGTCCATGATTAACTCTTCAAATTTAGTAAAAACTGAGCTAGGTATTCTGTTTTATTGGTAAGAATGATCCATAATGGTGTACACAATCTATAATCCTAAATGTATTTCGATCTAAAATATAACTTAAGGATATGTTTATCAGCAAGATAGCTCTGTGGGTAAAGGCACTGTGCCACTAGGCCTAATATCCTGAGTTCAACCTCAGGGACCCACATAGTGAAAGGAGAGAAGAAATTTCTACAAGTTGTTCTAACTTCTACATGCATGCTTTGTGTGTGTGTGTGTGTGTGTGTGTGTGTGTGTGTGTGTGCACGTGTGTGGATGTGGGGGGTGTTAACATGTAACCTAAAACATGAAAAATTAAATAATGAAATAGAAATTAAAATTTTGATCATTTTAGAACCTTTTGCTTTATCCATGTGCTTTATTGCTGGATTATAGATGCTAAATTTATTAATTAGAAAATATATTGCCTTAATTTCTCACAACCGAGAAATGAAGGAACGGTGTCTATTGTGTAATAAAATGACTTAGCAGAAAAACATACAGTGACAAGAATGATACCAAAGCCAAAAAGAAGAAATACAATAATGGACAGTGAAGTAGAATCTAGTGAGGGAATGAAGAAAGTTCCACAGATATGAGAAATTGGCCAATGTGGTTTTTGTTTGTTTATTTGTTCTTCATGAAAGGGACACACAGAAATTACAACAGAAAGCAATTTGTTTCATGGGAGACCGAAGTCAGAAAATCTATAATACATTCTAGGGGGAAAAAAACCCCAAGTTCTCCATGGTAGAAAACAGACTGTTCAGATAGCACAAGCTGGTGTTTCTGAGAAAGAGAACTTGGACCTCAGTATGACAGACTTTGTTGCCATGATAGAGAATGAATTTTGCAAAGAAGGGAATTTCATTTGAGCTTTAGGGAAAGGGGACAGGTGGTGGAATCTGACTGGTTTAGGAATAACATGTCTGGTATCAGTGAAAGGGAAGCAATGCTAAACTAAAAGATGTCATGGAGAGACTGTGTGTGTGTGTGTGTGTGTGTGTGTGTGTGTGTGTGTGTGTGTGTGTGTGTTTGTGTGTGTGTGTGTGTGTAAATGTATGTCATATGTGTGTATGTGTAAAATTCAGAATACCAGGAAGTCTACTATGGACTTTCTCTCCAAAAATGACTAAAAGATGTCATGGACAGACTGTGTGTGTGTGTGTGTGTGTGTGTGTGTGTGTGTGTGTGTGTGTGTATGTCATATGTGTGTATGTGTAAAATCCGGAATACAAGGAAGTCTACTATGAGACTTCCTCTCTGAAAAATAGCTGCATAAACAAGATCTGAATAATGGCAATATCAACAGATATACTACTGCACAAGGGAAAAAAAATCTCACTGAGTCCTACCCTTTGAGAAAGAACAGTTAATGGCTGAACAGAGAGGGTGAATTATCCTCTCCCTGGGATAAGCCCCCTCGTTGGTTATCCAATACAAAATGGTTAGCTCTAAAACCATAAACATAAATAACAAAAAGAAACTCAGCAAATTGTATTTTTATGTATTTTATATATTTGTGTGTATATGTGTAACAATAATAACCAAAGAAAAAGAGGCTATCAATTCGAGAGTTAGGGGTAGGATGTTATCAGAGAGGTTAGAGGGAAAGAGAAAAGGAAAAGGAAAAGTGATATTATTTTAATTGAAATGTATTAAAAATAATAAATTTGTCAAGTGGTGCACACCTTTAATCTCAGCACTTGGGAAGCAGAGGCAGACGGATCTCTGTGAGTTTAAGGCCAGCCTGGTCTACAGAGTGAGTTCCAGGATGGCCAGTACTCACAGAGAAACCCTGTCCCAAAAAACCAAAATAAATAAATACATAAATTCTACCTAAGGGAGACAAAATAAAGCTAACCAGAAAAACAAAAACAAAAGATAAAACAAAAGTTATAGTCAGCAAAATAAACACAATAGAGCCCAAGATAGACCATATTCTGTGCTACAAGGAAGAGGATCAAAAAATTTTTAACTCATCTGCATCAACACAGCAAAGAAGCAAACAATTCAGATCACACACTGCATTATCTAATCACAATGAAATTAACTTAAAAACTCATGAAAGAAAGGGTTCTACAGAAGTTTTAAGAGCCTTGAAATACAATTGTAAATAATACACAGGAGAAAAAGATAAAATGAAAACAACTTACTAAAGCTTGAAAGATATAATTAAAACTGTACTTGAAGATTAGCTTGTATTATCTAGATATCTTTATTATAAATGAATAAAGGTCTCAAGATAATTAAATTACTCTAGCTTCAACCCTAAAAAAAAAAAGCTGGAAAATGAGAACAAATTAACTCTACATAATCATAAGCAGGAAAACAAAGATTAGAAATCAAGAAAAATGATTATATGAAAGCAACAGAGAAAATCAGTAAAAATAAGCATTCTTTGAAAAAATACATAAAGCACATAGAGAAAAGAGGAAAAAATAAAGTATACTTTTAGATTCTCATTTAAGTCTATGATCCACTGTTACAAGAGTGAAGAGACAACAGAATGGGAGGGGACCTTGTCGGCTATTCTTAATAAAGAACTTAAAGAACAAGTAATCCAATCAACAAATGGGCAAATGACTGAATGATCAGACAAGCTTAAAAGAAATAGTACAGATAACCAATAAGTCCAGAAAAAATGTTCAACATCCTTAGCCAGTGGGAAAAATGCAAATCCGAACTACATTGAGATTCCTGCTGAGACTGCCTCTCACCCCTGGAAAATTTTAGAATTAAAGAATACAATGAGTAAAATGAAAATGCAAAACTCAGCTGGATCAACTGAAACAGTCTATGAACTTTAAAACAGAACATCTGAGTAAGAAGAGAAAAAAAATGTATGAAAAGAAACAAAAAAGGTATTAACAAGAGAAACAATATAGAGATTATAGAATCTTAAACAGTAGTAGAGGGTCTGGAGTCGTCTTAGAGGAGGGAACCTCAATTGAGAAATTGCTTTCTTAAGATCAGGCTATAAACAAGCCTGCAGGGCATTTTTTTAAATTAGTGATTGATGTGGAGGGCCCAGCCCATTGTAGGTGGTGCCATCCCTGGGCTGGTGGTCCTGGGTGCTGAAGGATGCAGGCTGAGCAAGTCAGTAAGCAGCCTCTCCATGGCCTCTGCATCAACTCTTTTCTCCAGCTTTCAACCCAGTTTGAGTTCCAGCCTGGGCTTCCTTCAGTAGACTATGATTCAAGATATGTAAACCTAATAAACCCTTTCCTCCCCAAATTGCTTTAGTTATGGTGTTTCATCATAGCAATAGAAACACTAAGACATCTTCCCAAATAGTTCCACCAACTGGGAGCAAACATCCAAATATATAAGCCTATGGCGGCCATTCTCATTCAAACCACCACACACATACTTAATGGGAATGTTAATATTCTATACTCTGCCTTGTGTTAAGTTTCAGAAAATCCAGTGGTACATACAAATATTCAGGACCTGCAGTTCTTGGTAATAAATATTTATTATAGGAACAGAGAGATGGTAAAAACACTTGCTTTAAAGGCTTGATAACCTGAGTTAGATGCCTGGAACCCACATTGGATTTAAAAAAAAAAAAAAGTCATATGCAGTAGTACACATGTGTCATATCAGCACTCCTACAGCAAAATTGTAGGCAGAGGCAGGAAAATTGCCTGGATGCTCATGAGTCTAATAGCCTGGAGTACCCAGCACAATACAAACAAGAGCCTGCCTCAAACCAAGGTGGAAGGAACTAACTCCCAAAGACTGTCCTACTTCCACACGTGTCCCTCCCCACACACACATATTACATGTACTAGAAGATATTAATACATATTTAATATTAACTTTGCAAATCAGCATTTGGAAAAGGATCTCATAGTACTTTTAAGCACATCAACAACAATTGGACTTTTAGCATAGGTAATGCTAAAAAATTTGTGATAATCCAAAGACCCTTGAAGGGCAGTGAGTTTGACTACAAAACTGAACATACATACAAACAACTCTCTGCCACTTTAAAAGCACTACTAGAAAAAAATCAACAAGGGCACAGCACATCTGTTATTTTTTAAGTTGCTATTATTACTTTCTTGTTTTTATATGTATGGGTGTTTCCCTTGCATATACACATGCCTGGAACTACAGAGAGCCAAAAAAGAGCATCAGATCCCATGGAATTGGAGTTACAGATAGCTATGAACCAACATGTATGCACTGGGAATTGAACCCAGGTCCTCTGGAAGAGCACACGATGCTCTTAACTGCTGATCCATCTCCCCAGCCCTGACATATCTGTTTTGTTTTTGTTGTTGTTTTTTCTTTCCCTCAGGGCTGGGCACACACTATTATAGAAAGGACCTTCAGAGAAATGTCTATCAAAAATAAGTGGCTACATCATAACTTACAGTCAGAGTTTTTGTTCTTTTAGTTAAAAGAAAAGAAACATCAACCAGTTTTCCCAACTGTGAACTGCAATAATGACTAGCCTGACAAGATATGCCTAAAGATCCAATAGTGGCATGAATGTTACAGGGATATGGTAGTTTAAAGATAACTAGCCCCAATAAGCTCATTGGGAGTGGCACTATTAGGTGTGGCTTTGTTGGAGTAGGTGTGGCCTTACTGGAAGACGTATGCCACTGTGGGCGTGGGCTTTGAGATTTCCTTTGCCAGGTTTTGCTCAGTGTGACACTCAGACCACTTCCTGTTGCCTGCGGGTCAAGATGTAGTACTCTCAGCTCCTTCTCCAGCACCGTGTCTGCCTGCATGCTACCATGTTGCACCATGATGATGATGGACTAAACCTCTGAAAATTTAAGCCACCTAATTAAATGTTTTTCCTTTATAAGAATTGCCATGGTCATGGTGTCTCTTCACAGAAATAGAAACTCTAACTAAGAGAGGGATAATCATAACACTGTATTTAAGGCTGAATCCACAGGAGGAAACACTTGTTCAATACTATAAACCTGGCCAAGAACCCATCCACAGCTGAAATATCTCACAGGACCCAAGGTTAAATCTACTACCTATTATTCTGCTAAATGGACAAAGTATTAAAATGGCCTCTAAAGACATTATGTCTCTACCAATGGATTAGTGCAACTCTTGAGCTTCATCAGATAAGTTTCTTTGGGTAGTAGATGGTAGTTAACACAAAAATTCACAACTAGTAAAAATACAGAGAACAAGTGACTATGGAGTACTCAACCATAAATGGGATATCTATATCACACCATATCCTCAAGGCTCAGGGGATGAGAGGAGGAAGAAAAACTGCAAGAGCCAGAGGTTGAGGGAAACAGAGAGAAACAGTGTCTTCTGGACATGACAGGGCTGTTGCACTCATGGACTCACAGCAGCTGTGGTTGCCTACATGAAACCTGGACAAGATCAATTCAGTCAACATTCTAGCATTGAGTGGGGAGGGGTTCATGGGCCTCTGTCCCTAACTGAGAAGCTCCAAACAGATGATGGCTTCTGGAAGAAGGAGAATTAGTTTCCTTTAAGGGTATACATAGTTCCTGGTAAGTTAACTATACTCCATTGGAGGCCACATATCCAGAAATATATAGACAGCACAAATTGGAGTAAATGGGTTATTAATGTTTTCAAAGTATACCAAGTTTGGGCAGATAGAAAGTGGAATAGATCTGAGAGGAGTTAAGGGAAAGACTGGGTGTAAATGTCAAAACATACTATATAAAATTTCCAAAGAATAAAAAAAAGTTTTTTGAAGAAATAACACCAACTATTTATTGTCTTCAAGAAACACATAAGCTACCAAAGACACCAAAAAAAAAAAAGAAAAGAAAAAAAATAGTGTTGGCAGATGAAAACCAACTTACCAAACAAATGGAAGCCATAAACAAGCAAGTATAAGCTATTCTTGTATCTGACAGAGTGGACTTCAAACCAAAGCTAGTCAGATGAGATCATGAGGGCAACTACCCCTTAAAGGAAACAATCCAACAAGAAAATCTAACAAATGTAAACGTTTACACAGCAAGTATCAGAGACCTACATTCATGGAACAAAAAAACAAAACAAAACAAAAACAAGTCCCACCCCTAACCAAGAAGCTATTTGCAATTGATGCCTGCTGGCAAAGGGAAAATTAGTTTTTTCCAACAGTGTGTCACTGGGTCTATCAACCACACTCCAGGGCAGGTCCCATGCCCAGGAGTACTGGCCAACACAAAACAAACTCCATGGTTTTTTTTTTTGTGGGTTTTTTGCTTTGTTTTGGCTTTTTTTTTTGGGGGGGGGCGGATCTTACTGGGTTTTTGTTTAGATTCTCATTTCTGTATTCTTTTTTTTTTTTTTTTTTTTTTGAAAGAGAGAGAACATAAAGTTAGGTGAGAAGGAAGGTGGGTAGAATCTGGGAGGAGCTAGGGGAAGGGAAAATATAACCAAAATATATTGTATATAAAATGTTTAATTAAAAAATATGTAAAGACTTTAAGAACCCAGATTTTTACCTCATTTTGTTTATCAGAGTTCAGAAATATGTAGAAAAGCCAGCACTGTCCAGTGAAATTCAATGTCCAGTGGAATAATGAAAACTGCACTTGATTGAAAACAAATAGCATTTCTCACTCAGGTTTGCTTGACAGGTTATTTCTCATTCTAAACTAAGTACATAGCTCTAAACCGGAGACGATACTAACGTCTTACTACCCTTAATGATATCTTTCATTCAGTTATAACCTCAATTGTAAAAATCTAACTTTTTTCATTAGAGTCTCGTTGGTGCTATAATTCCCCAGTCCATAAACTCCATGGATGTTTCTTGTAAGTGAGGTCTATCTTTGGGGAAAAAAAATATTAATAGTAAAATAAAAACTAAGAGCCACCAACTCTGTGAATACATCATCAGTCTTCAAATTTTAATAATAAAATGTTTTCCTATTGTTTTTTGACTTTTTTATTAAGTTGTTATATGTATGAGTGTATTGTCTACATGCATGTCTGTGCATCATGTGCATATCTGGTGCCCACAGATGCCAGAAGAAGGTGTCAGATGCTCCGAAACTGAAGTTACAGCAGCTGTGAGGCACCATGTGGTACTGGGAACCAAACTCAGGTTCTCTGGAAGAGCAGCCAGTGGCCAGTGATCTTAATCACTGAGCCATTTCCCCAGCCCCTACTACTGTCTTTCTAATGCTACTTAATTAACCCTTCCTAATTAGAATCTAAGATTAGTCCTATTTTTAGCAAAAATAATTGAAAAGTTAGCTTGTTCTATCTAGTACAATGAGTGCCCCCCACACACACACACACATATCAACCTCAGCAATATCTGCATGCTGGGTAAATGTGCCACTACTGTGCAACATCTGAGCCCACACAGGATATTTTAGGGTTTTGTTGGGATTTGGGGGTTTTGTTTGTTTGTTTGTTTAGTTGGGGTTTTTGGTTTTTCAAGACAGGGTTTCTTTGTGTAGACTTGCCTGCCATGTAACTCACAGAAATCCACCTGCCTCTGCCTCCTGTTGGGATTAAAGGCAAGGGTCACCACCACCTTGCTTGAATATTTTAGTTTTAACAGAGTCAAAAGATCACAGTTTTATTATCTTAGCAACTAACAAATAGCTATGTGGCACAGGACAAGCTATTAATAAGTCTCTCTATATTTCAATGGCTAATTTTTAGGAAGAATAGAAATTAATTTCACTTTATTAACTGTCCTAAAGGTGTCTATGTTCTCCTTAGCTTTCCAAATACTGACTTTACGTTGACTTTATTTTCTCAATTTTTGACATGATTATATCTAAATTACCAAATATGGCTCAGATTCCAGATATTCCTAGATTAACTTAGAATATCTTTAAACTAGTCATAATTAGCCATTTAAGGGTGTAAACTCTATTAAGGACTGATCATTTTTATGATTAATATATAAGATATTATGCCTCTTTATGACTTGCAATATATTTAAGGTATCAGAAATTAACCCCATCATCAAAATGCAATGTAATAAATACTAAACATGAAGTACAATCTACATAGAAATAATTCCCAATTAAGATGCATGTGAAGCCCAGCAGGCTAGTGCATGCCTGCAATCCCATCACTGAGCAAGCTGAAGCAGGAGGATTTAAAGTTAAAAGCCAGTCTAGAACACAAAGCAAAATCTTATGGAAAAATGGGAAGAAAATAAGGGAGAGAGAGAGAATAAGAGAAATGCCAAGCCTTTTCTTGAAAAGGATTCCAGTAATGATCATTAATTAATGATTCCAGTAATGATCATTAATTAATGATCATTGTAACAAATAGAGCCACAACACTGGTAAATTTGTAATTGACTCATAAATTTTAAGTTCTCAAAAACAAAAATTTGTTCCAATAAATGTAGTTATGTGTTTATTCTGCCACTTTAGTGCTCCTCCCTAAGAAAGCTGTATATTGATATCAGTGACTTTTCACAGACACTTAAGTGCCACCACTAGAGGCCACCAAATACTTCTTTTTCTTAAATCAACACTTTTGTAAGTCATTCTTAGTACTTAAGTCAGTCCACCTTATAAGCAAATAACTATAAACTTCAATATCCATAACTAAAAATGTTGCATATTAATCTTCAAATAGCAATACAAACCCCAACAAAAAAGGAAGTATATACAGTGAACAGTATGTCTGGATTACCAAAGACCTTTGCCAGACAAAGAATAAAGGGGAGCTGGGGGACTAAGTAGTATAAAAATATCACTAGGTAGATACCTTTGGAAATAGTGTGTATGAACTAAAGAATCCATACTCTCTCTGAACAGCCAGTGCCTCTTGTAAGCACACGATGTCTATATATGAACACAGTATAACAGATATATAAACTGCCAGAGTGCCTTCTTTCATATTACAAAGTATTTCACATATGTTTTTAATAACTAAGTTGCCACCATCTACAGCAGTGATACACCCAAAATTCCAACTTGCAGAAGGTCTGGTATCAGGCAGATGATGTTAGCTCCTTAGAAAACTCAGCTCCGCGTTCTTAGTGAGCTGCTAATAAAGTGTTCTGTGTCCCCTTTTGCTTCTGATGCCTTCCTTCTCATGGCAAAATATAGAAAATTCAAGCAGCCTCCAGAGAATTTACAGGACCATGAGAAACTTACAAAACAAAATAAGGTTTCATCTTATCTGATTAATCACCATATTGTATATAATATTTTTCAAGAGTTTTCAAATACAACAAAGAATTATCATTGTCGTGTTTTAGGTGTTCTACTTTAAAAATCCTGACCTAACTTTTGAATGGTCACAAAGATGTTTATAGTTTTGCTTTTAAGGTTATACCTTTGGCTTTTACCCTGGGTCTATGACAGATTTTAAATTGATTTCTCTATAAGTATAAAAACAGATCAAGATTAATTGTTCAGATGGACAACCAGTTGTACTAGCATTTATCTGTGCTGTCTCTTCCACAACCACATTACTCCTGGAATCTCTGTTGAAATCTATTTATACTGTTCCCTGATCTATTAACACATGTCCATCCTTAAGCCAATACCACACCCTGCTGATTATGAACCTTTACAATGTGTCTTGAAATAAGGTAGTATAAACAGTTTTGTTCTCTCCTTTACAAACTGTTTGACCATTTGCTATTGTTATGGTGTGGAAAAAAAAAAATGCCCCCCATAGGCTTACAGGGAGTGGTATTATTAGAAGGTGTAGCCTTGTTGGAGTGTGACCTTGTTGGAGGAAGTGTGTCACTGGGGGTGGGCTTTGAGGTCTCAGGAGCTCAAGTTAGGCCTAGTGGATCTTGGTTTCTTCTGCTGACTGTGGGAACAAGATGTAGAACTCCCAGCCCCTTCTCCAGCACATCTGCCTGCACGCCACCATACTTCCTGCCATGATGATAATGGACTAAACTTCTGAACTGTAAGCCAGCCCCAATTAAATGTTTTCCTTTATAAGAGTTGCCGTGGTCATGGTGTCTCTTCAGAGACAGCAACAGAAACCCTAAGAAAGCTATATACTGTCTAAAGACTTATATCTTCAATTCCTTACACTGTGTTTGACATTATCTTAAGTCTATACATAAAACTCCACATCATACATTTTTTAAAAACAGCTAGTAAAACATGTAACATAAAACCAACTTCTGAGCCATTTTCACATTTATAGTTTACTAGTGGTAGGTGCACCTACATTATTGGGCAAACAATTCCAGAACTCTTTTCAATCTTGCCAAGATGAAAATCTGTAACTGCAAACAATTTACCTTTTTTACCTTTTCCTACCTACTGGAAATCAGTTTACTTTCTGATTGTATAAATTTGGCTACTCTAAATGCCACCTGTAAATGATATTAGAGTATTTGTCTTTGAGTGGCTCACTCTTGATCCCACTGCATAATGTTTTCAAGGTCAACTAATGTTTTTAATCAAAATTTCCTCCATTTTTTTATAACTGAATAATATTCCATTGAATGTACTACTAAATGTTCATTTATCCATCTGCCTCTGGCACTTAAGTTCCTTTCTCTTTTTGGCTATTGTGAACAACACTGCTATGGACATGCGAGTAAAATACCTGAAACCTGATTTCCGTGCTTTCAGTTCTTTTGAATATACCTAGAAATGAAACTGCTGGGCCACAGGGTAATTTTACTTTACTGAAGAACTGCTAAACCGTTTTCCATAGCATTGGCATCATCTTACATTCCCACCAACAGTGCACAAGGATTTCAATTTCCTAAACTGACACTTCTTATTTTCTGGGAATTTTCTTGAGGGTGGGTGGGTTTGAGACAGGGTTTGTGTAATTTTAGCTGTCCTGGAACCAGATCTGTAGACCAGGCTGGCTTCGAACTCACAGAGAACTACCTGCCTCTTCCTCCCAAATGCTGGATTAAAGACATGAGCCACCATTGCCTGGCATTTTCTATTGTTTTAATAGTAGCCATGAGGGCTTGAAAGGTGGCTCAGTTGTTAAAAGCACTCTTTCAAAGGACTCAAGTTCAGTTCCTAGCACAATTGCCTATAACTCTAGCTTCAGGAGATCTGACATCTCTGGCTTCCAAGGGCATCTGTTCTCATGTATACATAGTCATACACAGACACACAGACACACAAACACATAGACACAAATAATAATAATAATAATAATAATAATAATAATAATAATAAAAGTAAACTTTTAAAATTCATTTTATACTTATTATTATGTTGTAAAGCCATGTCTTCCCACTTTACAACAAAATTCCTGTGTCTGTACCTTGACTCTAAGAGAATCAAGTATCCTTCCACATGGATTTCACATTAAAAAAAAAAAACTGTATTACATTTAATACTACATTTATCACCTAGCATCCACCCTTAACACACATGGTTTAGATGCAACTAGACTATATTTTGTAATTCTTTAAAGCTGTTTCCTGTATTTCTCAAACCTCTTTGTTGGTCATATTATCCACCTATTTTTATTCTAAATAATGACTTACATAGCTAGCTCTTTATACCTACATGTAAGAACTTATATATGTTTACCTTACTGCTCTATATCTTCTTTGCAAGGAAGTCATAACTGCAAATCTTAGTAAACTCTAATTCTGGGATATATTAAGTTCTCATTCTCTTGTCATGCATATTTTCTCATGCATATTTCTTCAGAATAAGAAGAGAAAATTTAAATCTGCTTATATTCTTTCTTCACTCGGTTCCCTGGCCAACAACATTTAATATTCAGATATTTAGATGGTATTTGTAACTTGCTCCTCTGCCCCAAAGGGGCATCAACTTGTCTACTTCTCCTATGTTATATCTTCAAAATATTGAATATGGATTTCTATTTCTCTTTTCTTCAATGAAAACTTATTGAACACCAAATTTATATTAGACAATCAAATCACTGGCAGATAATTTAAATTACTGAAATAATTTCTTTACAAGTTCAAATTTAGAAAATTTGATTGCTTACTTTTCAAGCCCCAATTTTTTTCAAACACTTTAATTTAATCCTCAAAGAAAATGAGATCCACTACAAATGCCTTACTAAAAGCTTTCTGTGACTATTACAGTGAGTTTTCTGAATTACAGCACAAAAAGATCAACTTCAGAGACAAGGCATCTTAAAAAGGAGCTAGTGCCAAACAATGCTATTCTCCTTATGTGCAAGACCTAGCCAATAAAAATATTTGTTCCTATAATTCTAAGTAGATTGTTAGCCATAGAATGCCCCTGAAAAACAATTCTCTAATGTTCTTTGAAATACAGTTGCTAAAATTAACTTTCAATTTTATTTATATGACTGTCTGTGGCTTTGTGCATACCTAAAAAGCACAAGAAAAGACAAAAATATCCCAGAACTGGAAAAGCAGTTATTATGTTTGGTTTAGCTTATTTTCATATTTTTATTTTTAAATCTATCCAAATTAAAGTTCATCATCTCTAAACAGAAGAAGGCAAATCCTTTATGTAAAAACGAAAAGAATTCAGCATTCTCTACATCTGAGATTTAATTTTTAGTGAGTAAATGTGTAAAACCTTTCTCTGCAAATTATAAAGTTTAGTGTTCAGGTTAAACATGTGATCCTTCATTTAGAATTTAAGTACACCATGTATGTGTTGCCTGAGAGGTAGTGGTAGCAACAAAAATCAATTTAAATATATGTTTTTCTGATCCCATATTTGTCCTCAAATAAGATAAGTAAAGTTGGTCTCTATCCAATAGCATGAGATATGTTTTGGATATCATTTGGCTTCCCCACAAGGATTCACTATGAATAAGACCTGGTCTGGAAGGTAGTGGTAAAACTTTTAAGAAGTAGGACAGAAACTCTTTATAAAGGTCACTGGAGGAAAAAGATATTTCTCATAGGATCCCCTGGTAGTTCTTTTTTTTTTTTTTTTTTTTTTTGGTTTTTCGAGACAGGGTTTCTCTGTGTAGCTTTGCGCCTCTCCTGGAACTCACTTGGTAGCCCAGGCTGGCCTCGAACTCACAGAGATCCGCCTGGCTCTGCCTCCCGAGTGCTGGGATTAAAGGCGTGCGCCACCACCGCCCGGCCCCCTGGTAGTTCTTATGAGAGAGTTGTTATAAAAACAGAGTACCTCGCACCACTCACTCTGTACCTATTGCTTGCTCCTGTATGTACTCCCACCATAGCACCCCACACCACAGGATCTGTGTGTTCTGTTCGGACTTTAAATTTCCAAAGCCATGAGCTAAATAAATCTCTTTTTCTTCTTGAGTAGTTATCTTTCCGAGTCTGTATTTCCACTAGAGAACAAATACAACCATAGTTTTAAAATGTCACTTCCAACTGTACAGTAGTGGTGCACTCCTTTAATTCCAGCACTTGAGAGGCAGATGGATCTCTGTAGGTTCAAGGCCAGCCTGGTCTACAGAGCAAGTTCCAGCAACAGCCAGGACTATTACACAAAGAAAGCCTATCTCAAAAAAAAAAAAAAAAGTCACCTCCAGAACACCATATCTTGACTGAAACTAATAAACAAAAGACTGGAACTGAATACTAGCTTTGCTGCATCCTACCTGTTAGACTTCACTGAAATTATGTAAACTTCCTAAGCCTCAGCTTACTTATTTGTAAATTAATACACTACCATCAATCATCTAGTTTTCATGAGTTCCTCCAATTATTTATAACTATTAGATAGTAACCTTAATGTTATATGCTCCAAGTTATTCTGCCTTAGAAATGGCATGAAGTGTTTTTCATGTGTATCACCAGCTTAGAAACTGAGCAGATCACTTTTGACATCTTTTTCTTTTTTTTTCTTTCTGTCTTTGTTTATTTGTTTTTTGTTTTTTGAGACAGGGCTTCTCTGTGTAGCTTTGCGCCTTTCCTGGAACTCATTCTATAGCACAGGAGGGCCTCAAACTCACAGAGATCCACTTGCCTCTGTCTCCTGAGTGCTAGGCTTAAATGCGTGCGCCACCACCACCCAACTTTGACATCTTTCTTTTTGATACTATTAGAATTACAATCACATGGTGTATCGGGTATCCAAGTTACTGTTGTTCATATACAGAATCATATACCTAACTTAAGCAAGGATAGATAGCATAAGACAACAGTTTAAAACATCAAAAATTAATAGTAATTTATTCAGTTTTTAAAATGAGCTTCAATATTTATAAGTTAAAATTACTTTATAAGTGACAAAGTACTGGCACTAATAAATCAAAGTTTCTATTAAGTATGGAAAACTTTTAAAGAATAAAAAAACTGTGGGGCTGTGGAGATGGCTCAGTGGGTAAAAGTGCTTGCCACATAAGCCTGAAGACCTGAGTTTGATCCCTAGAACCTAGATAAAAAGCCAGATGCCGTGGCACACATTTACAATCACAGCACATGACTGTGAGATGGAGGCTGAGATAGGAAAATTGGCAAGAAGCTCAAGAGCCAAAAAGCTTGGAGTATGCAGTGCAGCAGCTACAAGAAACAAGACCCTGCCTCCAAATCAAGGGAGAAGAAGGAGAGAATTGGCTCCTGAAAAGCTGCCCTCTGACCTCTACATGAGCACTGAGGTATGCACATGCAATATGTTAAATATTCCTAAAGTATTAACTAGTTTCCAACGTTTTGAAATGCTTTGCCAAGAATCAGCCAAGAAGTCACATAGAAAACTAAGTTCTGTTTACCTATGGTACCACCATTCCACTAAATTAACAGTATGCAACCCTACCTTGTCATTGTACTGACACTTGAACATAGTACTATCTGTCATACAAAGAAAAAAATCCACTTGCTAAATAGTAAAATAAGTTTATTTCTTCCTTACTGCTAGAAAAAAGTACCACAGGCATCACAGATCATCTGTCCCATTGATTTATAAAATATAAAGAATATCCTTTCTTGGTCCTAGCAAAATCACTACCCCAAGCCACACTCTCTTTAGCCTACCATATTATATGTTGTTCTAGAAACTTGTGAAGGGATTCATCACTCATACTGCAAAACTACAGCTATTTCTATAATCTATATTTTCATGTGAACAAAGGCAGAAACTCACAGAAAATTCTATCAAGACCCCAAAATTTCCCCTTTTGGTCACTACTAAAAAAGATGCTGAAACAGTTTTAAAACATTTACAGTACAAATGCCTGGTTATTCAAATAGTAAGACCAATTATTATCTTGTGGAGGCATGTGGGAGAGAAGAGAAAGGAATGCAAGAAGCTCTCCAAAAAGTCATTTTCCTTGGATCCTCACATTCTGTTCTCATTTTCAAAGCCAAAATCTAAGATTCACCTTTTCTATCCATCTACAAAACCGTAATACTTTACATCGGACTGGATTATAGGAAGCAAAACTAAGCACTCAGTGAAGTTGAGAGTCATCAGCTAGGATAAGAAAACTCAAAAATTTCAACATATTTTGTTCCTAATAGATATTTCTGAACCATGCTAATCAGAAAAGAAACACTTCAGGGTCTGGAGAGATACTCAGAGCACTACCTGCTCTCGCAAAAGACCTAGGTTTGATCCCAGCACCCAGATGGTGGCTCACGAATCTCTGTAACACAACTTTTTGTTTTAAAGAATCAGAGGAATTCTTCTGTTTCTGGATGCATAAAGATCATTCATCTATAATGCTTGCAAGAACTCTAAATAGGGAAAATGAATAGCATAATAGACATTCCATAATTCATATAATCAATTATTTCTAACAATAGTATACAATAAATTTATTAAATAGGAAAAGTACCATGTACAGGATAAAATATGTAGCACTTTTTTTAAAAGAGGACATCAGGATAAATGCCACCAACTTACCAATTCAATTCCCTGAGGGAAAGGCGTGTCATCCCAGTCCTGCTGTGGGAATCTCTGAATTATTTTCCCCAGACCTTCTGGTCCTGTTGATAAAATCAAAATGAATCACTTATAAGACACTATAAAACCAAAATGAATATTCATTATACTATTTATTTCCAAAAGAAGATTTGAATAAATTGATAGAGTAAACATTTCTTAAGTTTTCTGAAATAGCAGACAATCCCTACCCTAGCATGGACAGAGATTCACTGACACATGAAAAGTTAAGCAAAGTTGAAGGACCCTGAAATCTAGGCATTTACCATATCATGGTAGTGACAACCATCCATGCGCCAATAAAGAAAGTAATTTTAACTGATAAATGAAATGGTACTGTTAGAACCAAATTTCAAGTAGAGGTTGAAAGTACTTTTATGTGTTCATTTTTAAGACCTTACCATCATTTAGGAAAGTTCTCAGTATCAATACTACTGACATCCTGGGCTGGGTAGTTCTTAAATGTGTTAGGTGAGTGGATTGGTACTTGAGCATTGTGATATTTTTATCAGCATCCTCAGTGTCAACTCTCTGGAACACACCACTTACCATCTTCCCACGGAAGTTATTACAACCAAGAATGGAATGTTTCCAGATATTGATACTCCAGGACTGAAAACCATAGATCTATACTATACATCAGTTGTTATAAAACTAGCCTGTGATATCAAAGACTGGATCAACTTAAAATTGAACTTTAGGGATATAATCTGTAAGACAACTGGAAATATAAAATACATATTAGATCTAAGCTGATTTTTACATCCTCTCCCCCAAGTCCTGGGTAACTGAACCTGGTTGCTTCCCACATGCTAGTCAAGTACTATCTCACTGAGCCCTATCTATCCCTAAACCCTACTTTTTGCTATAGTTCTGGTTCAATACCCAGCATTGCAAAGCTAATTAATTAGGTGGTTAATTAATACTAATTTGTTTTAATTATGTCCAATTTGAAAGAGAAAAGTTTCTCCTTGGTCGAGTATGACTTTTGAAACCTCTCCAGAAGGAACATATTACTTACTGATTTCATAATATATAGTGTTTCAATAACATGATGGCTTAGTTTGAAATGCTGACACATTTATAAATGCACATTAAAATGTGATTTATGACTAGTAAGACTTGTTATTATTTAAAGACAGAAATTTGGTTAGGAAGTATAAATCAAAATGGGGAAATGATCTTTTATTCTAAACAAAATGTACAAAGAAGCCAGGTGTAGCAGTAACCGCCTGTAATCACAGCATTTCTGAAGCCGAGGCAGGAAGATTACAAGTTCAAGGCCAACCAGAGCTACACAAGGAAACTTACCCCACCTCAATAAAGAGAAAGAGCAATAAAGATTTGTTTTTCAAATAGCAAATATGAAAATTGCTGTTACTGACAGATTTTGAGGAATTTAATGAGGTACCTATACAATTTTTTATTTCTGTTTGATTTTGTGAGTTATTCTCAGAGTTTAAACTGACTTCCCAAGTTTATATTTCAGTTGCGATAACCACTATATACCATAGCACTGATTGTGTTGGAAAATTTGAGATGACATTTTTTAAGACTGTTTGACAGATTTCTATTTTATATCCACAAAAGAAGTAGGTCATGTCAATTAAAGTTAATGAAGAAGTACCTCCTACTTGGACTACCTATTAAATGAATCAGGATGACAAGAAAGAGAAAGGGAAAAATTCCTCAAGAGAAGACTAACCACTCCAGGAGTGAAGTAGTGCTTAGCAGACAAATACTGTACCCAGATAGAATGGAATGGGGAGGAAGCTGCCATTTATCTAGGCCTTTGTGTTTTCCTTTCCAGCTCCTATTCTCCCATCCTATGCAAAAATTCAAGAACTATGATGATCAAAGGAGTCTGCATATCCTTTAAAGGAAGCAGAGAAGAAGAGAGCTCAAGAAGACAACAGAGTGTTTGAGATGGTCTTCTATGAAAAGATTATGAATGCATACTAGACAAACTACCCAAAACAAACTTAGAAAAGGTGACATAATACAGCCTCAGTCAGACTGTTTTCCTTCTCTTACGTTTAGTAAACCTCTTTCATTTGGGTCCTGGTAGAACTGTGGGGATATGCAGGCCAGCCACAAAGATTACCAAGTATCACAAGATACACTGAATAGCCCTCAACCCTTGGCAAAGTAGCAATTCTAGCTTTAACAGATGACCTTAAAGGTACCAAACACTCTCTATAGCTACCAAAAACTAAGGTGTGGAGATGCTAGTGGCTATGAGGAAGATGAACTGAACAATGAGTAGAGATTAACTAGGTTGAGAAATTAATATTCTGCTCCATAAAAAATATATTTGGTACTCACTGATTTTAACAGTTGATCAAATAACTGAGGGCCTTTTATATGCTCAGAATGCATATGTATTCTGCTTGGTTACAAAACCTTAAACTTTGAAGATGCTATTCTAACATATAATTCACCTTCCTCTGTGATATGGTTGCCTAAACAGATCAGTGGTTATCTACAGGATACTAATTATGTCCATCTACCTACATGTATGAAGGGCAGTAGTAGTGTTCAGGAACACAAGTTTATACCATTCATCTCTTAGCCTGAGTAATCACTAACATGTTACTATGGTTACTGTTTTTTTGTCTCTCTCACTTTGCTAGAATGATAGAAATAATTTAGGTGTCTTTGCTCAGATGCTACCCATAGCTTCTGGCATATATTAGGTACTTAATAAGATGTCTGTTGTATACATTAATAGTACTATTAGATATGTAAGGGTACCTATAAACTGTCAAGAAATTTACAACTAGCATTACCTGGATATAAAAGTTATACTAGATAATCAGATTCCTCTTCTAGAAAATTTGGAACAACGAAAACACATTAAAGAAAATGTAAAGCTAAAAAGATGTAATAAAATTTCCTCATTAAAGGGAGTGAGGAGACAGGAAGAACTGGTGGGAAAGAAAGGAATGGAAATGATATAAACACAGTCCTCATATAAAAAATTCTCAAAAAATTAATTACAAAAAGATTTGGGCTAGGTATGATGGAATACACCTTTAATCCTTGTTGTTGGAGGCAGAGGCAGACAGATTTTTTTGAACTCAAAACCAGCCTCATCTACATTGCAAATTCCAGGCCAGCCAGGGCTACACAACAAGCCTGTTTCATTTTTGTTTTGTTTAAATAAAAACACCACCAAAAAAGATTTGCTCAATAAACTCATGTATGAGCTGGTGATATAACTTAGAAGAAGAGCACTTGCTTAATATGTATATGTAAGTCCCTGGCTTCACTCTCCAGCACTAAAGAAAGAGAAAACACAGACCTCAGACAACCACAGGAGTTTACATGGAAAAGCACAGGCATATAACAGAATGAGAAGCATTCTATAGAGGCAGAGATTTGTCAAGGGAGCAGCACAGACATGTAGAAAGAAAACAAATGTCATCAGACAAAAACTGCATAACTCTCCAGCTCTAGCTTCACTAAATTATGAAAGCACCATGGCATCTTTCAGCAAACAGCTAAGCTATACTTAAAATACTTCTCCATTACTTAACCTAGTATGGGTCTGTATTTTTGTCACTGGAGTACAAACTAAACCACACAGTAAGAGGCACCTTCTTAGATCAAACTCCCTCAAACTTTTACTCTGGAGACAATTACATAAAATGATCATCTATTTTTAAAAAAAAAAAAATCTTAAAAAGAAAGGTTAGCAATACATGGTAACTTTGTTCAAATATCTGAAGAGTTGTTGTATAAAGAAGATATAACAGGGAAGACCCAAGGCAAAAGGACATATTTTTAAGCCAATACAAAAAAGGACAAATGAGGTTCAAATGTCCAGCACCCATGTAGAAATCAAAGTGTGATAGTGCATGCCTGTAATCCTAGCACTGAGGAGGGAAAGACGGGGCATCCCTGGTGCTTGCTGGCTAACCTTAATTGGTAACATTCCGGTTGAGTGAGAGACCTGTCTCTATACAAAACAAACAATGCGTTTATATTTATATATATATATATATATAAAGAAATATATATATATTTATATAAATATATATAAACACATTGTTTGTTTTGTGTATATATATGGTGAAGGATAACTGAGAAAGATTTGGGGTGTCAACTTCTGGCCTCCACATGTATACACACAAACACACATATATGCACCACACACACAAAACAATGAAATGTCACAGAAAGCAATTATCATAACTGGAGTTGCAGTAAAAACTATCAGCTTTGGAGGCTGGAGCAATGACTTGGTGCTTAAGGAGCACTTGTTCCTCTTATGGAAGACCTAGGCTCAGTCCCAGTACCCACATGGCAGCTCATAACCACCTGTTAACTCCAGTTCTAGGATTTAATGCCTTCTGGTCTCCACAAGCACCAGGCCACATATGCAGGAAAGGCAAACATTCATACATATAAAATAAAATAAATATATCTTTTTTAAAAAATTAAGCTAGCAAGTTTTGTGGTTTAAAAGAAGCAACAACGCGTTCAAAGGAAAGAAGACAAATCTGGAAAATAGAATAGAATAATTCACTATATTCAGGGCTTTGTGTGATGTACAAAAGAAAGAAGGAAATAGCAAGCTCCAGGCTCAGTGACATACTCTGTCCCTGAGGAGGCAAAAGGACGGAGCCAGAAAACCCAGTGTCAACCTCTAGCTTCTGTGCATACACGGGCAAATGCACCCCATAAACATGTGCACACATGCATATACCATAAACACCAAATAAATAAATATATAAATAGGTAAATAATCAAGTCTAAGTAAAGATAGTATGCAAATGAACTGGAAGACTGGATGAAATAAAGGTAACAATTTGTCCTATCCAAAACAATGATTCAATGAATTCCTAATCAAATTTTCAGTAGGACGCAGGAGACACAGTTCAGTGGTTGAATGCTTGTCTAGAATATGAAAGGTTCTGGATTCAATCACTGGCACCACAAGATAAATAAATTGATTAATTAAAATGAAATAAATTGGGATTTTTTAAAAAATTAAAAAGTTGATTCTAATACTTTTATGAAATTGCAATAGGTTTAAATAGCCAAAAAATATTTTTAAAAACTAAATCAGGACTATCTAACTATAAGACTTACTATAAAGCTATTACAATAAAGATAATGTATTGATAGACAATATCAATATAAAAAATTAGAGGAAGGAGCCTGTGGCAGAGGTTTTTATCTATTATTCATGTTGGCAGTGGCCCCTTCTCAGTAATCATGCTGAACCAGGACCTGAAATTTGGCAACCTGAACAGGGACCCACATCCACTGCCTCCAATCATGAACTCTCACTCAATGAGCTCTTACCAGCCTGTAATGTTTAGTTTTAATTGGCAACTTGACATAACCTAGCATCAGAAAGCCTCCATGTGGGCATGTCTGTCAGAGAGTTTTGATTGCCTGAATTGATGTGGGAACTAACCCTAACTGTAGGCAGCACCGTCTGGGTAGCAGCCAGAGCATTGAAAGAAGAAAAGATTTCTGCTATCTCTTCTTTCTTTTAAGATTTTTTTTGTGTGTGTGTATGTGGGGGGGGGTGCATACCATGTATGTGCAGGTGCTTGTGGAGTCCAGAAGAGAGTATCAGATCCCCTGGAGTTGGAGTTACAGGCAGTTGTGAACCACAAGACATGGGTATGGGATCCAAATTCTAGAAGGACAGCAGGTACTCTTGACCAATGAGGTATCTCCAGCTCCAGCTCCAAGATTTTTGTTTCTTGTTTGCTAAGCCTTTACTCTCACTGGAGTGTTCAGCTACCCTGTTCCCTACCACTGCTGATTCCTCTGATTATATTAGAACCATTTCTGCAGGGTCCCAAAAAGGGAAGACAGCATCTCTCCAGAAATCCTTCAGACCTTCATCACCAGATTGGGACTGTTGAGACACCTAGCCTCATAGATTAGCTATTGGATTCTCAGACTCTCTGGTGTGAGACAGTGATTGTTAGAATACTCTGTGTATGGTATAAGCCAGTCTAATAAATACTCTTTTAGATATATATTCAATCAGTTTTGGTCCTCTAAAGAACCCCAACTAATACACAGCCTTCATGTAAATGTGTAAGCAGAATTTAAGTGTGTTGTGTACACCAAGGAGCTGCATTTCTTGAGGAAGTAAGAGCAGAGTATGGAAGGTAAAATAATGCCCTGTTCTTCATAAAGTGAACTAAGAAAATATTGAGGAAAAAAGATACTGAAAAGAAGAAATAACAAAGTGAGGAATATGATTTTGAAACTGACAATCAGGCCATAATTAAACAAAACATATTGATAAGTCCTAAAAAAAAATGGTAGATAAAAATGTAGAGATAACCAAGATGGCAGATCTAGCAAATATTTTAAAAAGGAGAAGAAATGCCTCTGAAACCCTAAATGATAGTAACAGAAAGTCACCAATAGGTGGTGACATATTGTTCAGATGCTACTAAGTTAGATGTTCACCTGGCCATTCTAATGTCAAGAGAGCTAGTATCTTAATCAAATTCAAAACACTGCCATCTGATACTGCAATGAAGCCAACTGAAATAAATCCTGACTCAACTCAGCCATACATTCCTGGCCACTGAAGGAAGCAACTCATGCTCTTGTCTTTGCTTATGAACTAGGTCAAAGGTAAGGTGCCAGTACAAAGCTGAAATAATTTCAACTGCATGCCCAAAACACTGCTGAACATGAAAATAGTATGAATGAAAACATAAAGTAAGAGATCAAAGAAAGAATAAAAAGGACATAAAAGAACTTAAGAGCATTAAAAAGCTCAAAGGAAGGAAGCAGTCAGATGGTAATCAGGAGTTCAGTATGGCTCTTTTCCAGGAGGCTTTCCTGAAGGGGAAGCCTGGTAATTTTCTTGGAGGAATGCCTGGAATGGGAGGGGGCATGCCTATAACAGCAAGAATGCCTGGGCTCAATAAAATTCTTAGAGATCCAGAAGTTTTTGCAGCTACGGACCTAGAAATTATGGTAGATGTCTTGGCACTATTTGTGTTACTGCAATAAAATATCCTGACAAAAGCTATTTCAGGAAAAAAGGACTTGTTTTAGCTCACAGTTCCAGGTTACAAGTCCATTATGGCAGGGAAGTCAGCTTCAGAGAGTTGGTCATATTGCATCCACCATCAGAAACAGAGAGCAATGAATGCATACATGCTCATGCTCAGACCTCTTTTTTCACTCCTCCTTCAGTTCAGGATTCGCTGCCTAGAGAATGGTACCACCCACAGTGGGTAGGTTTTCCCTTCTCAAGATAATTCCCTAGAGACAAGCATACAGGCTAATCTGACACAGACAATCCCTCATTGAGACTCTCTTCAGGTCATCAGGGTTGGTGGCAAGCACAGTTACCTACTAAGCCATCCTGTTAGACTGCCTGCTGTGGAATGTTATTTATACTACAGAATATTTGTTTAGTGATGCAAAGATGTGTTACATTCTTTTATGTTGCATTTGTTTAACTCTGTAAAGCTGTGTCACTTTGCCTGTGTAAAACACCTGATTGGTTTAATAAAGAGCTAAATGTCCAATAGCTAGGCAGGAGAGGGACAGGCAGGGCTGCCAGGCAGAGAGAATAAATAGAAGAACAAGAAGAGAGGAAGGGACAAGAAAAGAAGGGAGGAAATGGAGAGGAGGATGACAGAGGCCAGCCACACAACCAGACATGGAGTAAGAAATAAAGAAAGGTATACAGAATAAAGGTAAAAGCCCAGAGGCAAAAGGAAAATGGGATAATTTAAGTTAAGAAAAGCTAGCTAGAAACAAGCCAAGCTAAAGCTGGGCATTCATAAATAAGAATAAGCCTCCATGTATTTATTTGGGAGCTGGATGGTAGTCCCCCAAAGAGTGAAAAAACCAACTACGCCTGCCTTTTTATTTTACTTTAATTAAAAAAAAATTATTCATTTTACATACCAATCACAGATCCCCCTCTCATCCCTCCTCCCACTCCCCTCACTCTTTATTTTACTTTTTAATGTATTTCAATGAAACTACTAAGACTATTTTTTTAATCAGGGTGTACATAATCAGTCAGAGTTCCAGGTTCTTGGTGACTGTGGTGGTTTGAATGAGAATGACCTCCATAAGCTCATATATTGGAATGCTTGGTTCCCAGTTGGTAGAACTATTTGGGAAAGATTAGGAGGGTATAGCTTTGTTGGTGAAGCTGTGTCGCTAGGGGTGGGCTTTGAGGTTTCAAAATTTCAGTTATTCCCAGTCAGTTCCCCCCACCCCATTGTCTATCTCTTTGCCTCCTACTTGTGGATTAGATGTAAGCTCTAGCCACTGTTGCAATGCCACCATGCCTACCTTCCTGCAGCCACGCTCCTCGTCATAATGGTCATGGACTATAACTCTCTAGAAACATGAGCTCCCAACTAAATGTTTTCTTTTATAAATTGCCTTGGTCATGGTGTTTTGTCACAGCAATAAAAAAGTAACCGAGATAGTGACCTAACCAACGAGTTAAAGAGTACGCCCAAACTTTTCACAACAAAATGTTTAATTCATAAGTAAAAGAAACAGTAACCTGTAGATGTGCTGAAAGGGAGCAGTGGGCTCTAAAGAGATGGCTCAAGAGTTCTATTTCCTTCCAGAGCTTCTTTCTTCTGAGTCTAGACGGAGGGAGGAAGCCATCCCCAGGAGTGGGAATGGGGTAGATCTTTACCTTGAATAACATAGGATTTATTTTATATATATAACTCAAGACTATCTGCAGGTGTAGTATACACCCTAATTTTGAGCATACTGATAGGATCCTACAATCACTTCGGAGATGAGCCCCTGAACATACTTGTACGGTTAACCAAAGTGAGAAGACTCACCTTAACTGTGAATAGCACCCATTCATCACTTTCAGCTTTCTTTATATATATATTTAAGATTTATTTATTTATTATGTATACAGCATGTATGACTGCTGTAATACAGAAGAGGGCACCAGATCTCATTACAGATGGTTGTGAGCCACCATGTGGTTGCTGGGAATTGAACTAACAGTCAGCACTCTTGACCTCTGAGCCATCTCTCCAGCCCCCCCACTCTCAGCTTTCTAATTATGGATGTAATATGACCAGACACCTCAAGCTCCTCTGGCTATGACTTCATTGCCATGATGGAATGTACCCTCAAACTTTGAGCAAAAATAAACCCTTTCTTCCTTAAAACTGCTGTGATGGCTATTCTTGGTTGTCAACTTGACTATATCTGTAATTAACTGAAAACCCAAGCAGCTGAGTACACCTGTGAGGGGTTATTCTTGATTGAATCATTTGAGGTAGAAACATGCACCTTAAATCCAGGTCATTTGAGGTGGGACGATCCAATCTGGGCCACAACTTCTAGTAGCAACTTATATGAAGGATATGGAAGAAGGAAGCTTGTTCTCTCTTCCTGCTGTTCTCACTCTCACTGGGAAGTCCATGCCTTCATTGGCATTAGCGCCTACTTCTGGTTTCTGGTGCATACGGAAGACCAGTTGAGACATCCAACCTCATGGACTGAATAACTACTGGATTCTTGGATTTTCCACTGGGAGACAACCATTGTTAGAACAGTCAGACCATAACCTGTAAACCACTCTAATAACGTGTGTGTGTGTGTGTGTGTGTGTGTGTGTGTGTGTGTGTGTGTGTGTGTGTGAGAGAGAGAGAGAGAGAGAGAGAGAGAGAGAAAATTCATTCTAACAGTTCTGTTTATCTAAAGAACCCTGACTAATACAGTTGCTGTATAACACAATCTGTAACACACAAAAACTGCCTGACACAATCAACAGAAAACTGGTATCAACAAGTGGAGCTACTGCTGTGATAAACATGACTGTAGGGGGAAAAGGGCTAGCTAAATAAAGAAACCCACCCTGACCCTGGAGCCCAGAACCAGTGAAAGAAACACTGCTTGGATCTAGGACCTGAGCCAGTGAAAGAAACACTTTACCCTGAACACAGAACCAAAGAAACATGCCCTGACTCTAGTGCCAAAGAAACACACTTTGTCCCTGGAATTAGAGCCAGTGGAAGAAATATGCCCTGGCCTTAGAATTAGAATTAGAGCTTGGAAAGAAACACAGTTGGGCTCCGAAATCAGGGCCATTTCTACCTCTAACCAACAAAACTAACCAATCCCTGGACATAAAATCTTCTGCCTGGAGAAACTCTGCCCCTAAGAAATATATAAACTGAGAGAATGTTGAAGCAGGTTGATAAAGAAAAAATACAAACGAATGGAAGAAGATCTATGAACAAAGCTGAGGCCCAACTGCATCAGCCCTGAACGGTAGACAGTCATTTGCTTGATCTGTTTGGGAGGCAGCGTGTGTTGGGGGGGGGTTGGCATGAGTGGCTGTTTGAATCTGGGACATATGCAGGGACACTGGTCGGTGGGGGGGGGGGGTCTGGCTGGACTGAGTTACAGGTCGATCCGGTCCTCGGGGGAGACTTGATTGGAGGAGGTGGGAATGGGGGGGGGTGGGGGGGGGGGGGGGGGGAGGGGAGAAAGGGAATCTGTGGCTATATGTTGAACTAAATGATGTTGTAAAAAAAAAAAAAAAAAAAAAAAAAAAAAAAAAAAAAAAGAAATCCTATATAAACCACCCTGCCTGTTCAGTTCTGTTCAATTCTGGAGACAGCCACTCTCCTGGACTCCTCCTTCCCAAATAAATCTCTTTCTCAAAAGAGTCTTGGGTGTCTTGAAGATCTTGGGTGAAGATTTTCATTTGATAGTGCAGAGAAGAAGAACATTGCTAAGATGTCCCTTAGTGGACTGAGCAAAAAAAAAAAAAAAAAAAAAAAAAAAACCTTGCTGAGACATTCTCTTAGGAGGGCTAAGCAAGGCTGAGCTGAACAGAAGAACCTTGCCAAGATATCCCTTATGGGAATGAGCAAGGCGAAGCTGAACAGAAGAACTTTGCTAAGATGTCCCTTAGGCAACAGAGCACAGTGGAGCATTAAAAGTAACAACTTTTCTCTGTAGACGAAGGAGACTGCTACATTTGTGCTGGGTTTCTCCTTTAGCAGAATGAAGCAACAGAAGCAACATCTTGGGCTGGAGAAGAAGGAGAGCTCTGCTGGGAAGCCCTCTTAAGTAGGGGCTGAGCAAAGCTCAGCTGTAGCAACTCTCCAGGAGAGGAGCAGGATAGCTATATCCTGCAGGGAGACTATTCCCCACCACACCCCAACTGCAGGTATCACCTGACTCCCCTGAGCAGTCAGGATACCTTTCCCTCCAGAGCTGAGCGGTCCCACTGCAGCTCCAGGTGCCAGAGCTGTCCTAGCAGCTCAAGGTATTGCCTGATTCCCCCAGCAGTCAGGATACCTGCCCCCAGAGTTGCAACACTTGCTTACAGTGACCAGGTGGTTTTTAGATCTTTAGAACTAGTTTGTGTGTGCCTGTGGGAAGTGGGGGGTGGGGGTGGGGTGGATATGAAAGAATTTGAAACTTCAGAAAAGTACATGGATGTCAGGCAAAGTTTAATTGGCCACTTTTGTGGGAGTTCTGAAGACCAGAGGTTCAAGAGAAATGCTGACAGTGGAAGCCCAGCTCATCAGGTTATGGAAGGGAAAAAGGACTCTGTTAGTAACTGGTAGAATGCTTGTGTCACACAAACACACACTTGACTTCAATTCCTAGCACCAAATAAACCAGGAATGGTAGCATTAACCTGTAATACCAGCATCTGGAAGAGAACACCAAGAGGATCAGTAGTTAGAGGTGATCCCTCAACAATGCAGTGAGTGTAACCTACTACTCCTAGCTACATAAAATCCTGTCTCAAAAAAAGAAAAGAAAAGAAAAACATTAAATATAAGCCCAATAGCCAGATCATAATTTCTAAACATAATTTCTCTTCAATGAAAGAAGCTAAGACTTGGAGAAATAGATGATTCTAGAACTAGGTCTGAATATCTGAGAGGAAAACCTTATAGTGACATACACACATAAACAATTAAATAAATAAATAAAGCAAGCAAGCAAGCAAAGTGAGTAGCCCAGCTACTCAGAAGGCTGAGGCACAAACATCACTCGAGCCTACCAAATTTAGGCTGGAAAATGTAAGGGGAATTCATCTTTAAAAAAGAAAGAGCAAAAAAATGTCCAAGAGCATCCAAAAATTCTAACTAATAAGCTCTAATAAAGCATAAACATAAAATGTATGTAAGTCCTTAACTGAAATCAGTTAAGTGATTTACATGAACAAATATGAACAAAGAAAGCATAAATGTTCTGTGTTTGGGTATTTTGCCTACAGATGTGGTTGTGTACCACATGCATACCAGGTGCCAGCAGAGGCCAGAAGACAGCACAGGGTGCCCTAGAACTGAAGTCACAGATGGTTGTGAGTCACCATGTGGGTGCTGGGAATTGAACTTGGGGACTCTGAAGAGCAGCCAGTTCTCTTAACCACTAAGCCTTCTCTCCAGCCTCATATTTTATTATACTAATAAGCATTCAACATTTAACATCATTTCATGAGAGAAAATTGTTTAAAACATATTTGGTCACAATACTGCCATAAAAATATATCACCAAGTATGTGGGAGAACTGGCCCTGAGGTCACAAGAGTGTGAGAGCTGAGTCCCAGCAGCCAGCCAACAGGTAAGAGTCCTGCAGGCAGGCTGCTCCACCACCGCCTCCACCCACTGGACCCTATACCCTGCAAGACACACTGAGCTGCCCAAACACATCGAACCCATCACCCTCCCCCTAGCCAACCATCCCCCACAAAATCAGCACCCCTGAGAGGCACAAGCACTACCTGCACCAATTGGAAGAGCAGCCTCTCCTTAAAGAGCCCTCTCCAGCAACATCAGCAGATCCTATAGGCACATGTGCCACCCATACAAACAGACACAGGCAAAACCTACACCAACTGGAAGAACAGACTCAACAGGCACAGGCACAACCCACACCAGTTGAAAGAAGAGACTCCATGGGCACAAGTAAGGCCCACCCCAGCCAGAAGAACTAGACGATACTCTGGGTATAGGCACCCAAACCCCCACAAATCTCAGCTGAGACGACCCTACTTGACCTGACAATCAGCCAATCACCAGAACCCTTGACCATTCAGGCCAAAAGACAATAAAGGAAATAGACAATAAAGTGTGTGGGGGGGGAGAGACCCATCCAACAAGGACATCATAAGAATCAACACCTGTCCCTATAATTACCCCAAACCCAGATGGGCAAACAGCAGTGTAAGAATACATTCAACAACATAAAGAGCAATGTGGCAACACCAGAACCTAGTGGTTCTACAACAGCAAGGCCCAAACATCCCAAGGTAGATGAAGCAGAAGAAAACAATCTTAAAAATAACTTTATGAAGATGATGGAGGCCCTTTAAAAGGAAATGAAAAATTCTCTTAAAGAAATCAAAGAAAAAACAAAATATTGGAAGAACTCAATAAATCCCTTAAAGAAAGCCAAGAAAAAAACAATCAAACAGGTGAAGTAAACAGTTCAAGCTTTGAAAATTGAAATAGAAACAATAAAGAAAACTGAGGGAATTCTGGAAATGGAAAATCTGGGTAAACAAACACGAACTACAGATGCAAGCATAACAAACAGAATACGAGACGGAGGAGAGAATCTCAGGTGCTGAAGATATGGTAGAGAAAATTGCTGTGGGATGTTCTGTATGTCCTGTGGGAGCCCTTCTTGGGTTCTTTGTGGCGTTACCCAGCAGGTCCGTATAGAGGATGATTAGGACCATGGGCCTGAGTGCAGGTGTTTGAGATGGTCTGCACTTGGCTGTGCTGGGGGATGGTCTGTATGTCAAGTTGTTCTGATTGATCAATAAATAAAACCTGATCGGCTGTGGCTAGGCAGGAAGGATAGGCGGGACTAACAGAGAGGAGAAATAAAAGGACAGGAAGGCAGAAGGACTGGCTGCAGCCGCCGCCATGACCAGAGACACTGCAGCCGCCGCCATGACCAGCAGCATGTGAAGACGCCGATAAGCCACCAGCCACGTGGCGAGGTATAGATTTGTAGAAATGCGTTACTTTAAGATATAAGAACAGTTAACAAGAAGCCTGCCACAGCCATACAGTTTGTAAGCAATATAAGTCTCTGTGTTTATTTGGTTGGGTCTGAGCGGCTGTGGGACTGGCGGGTGACAGAGATTTGTCCTGACTGTGGGCAAGGCAGAAAAACTCAAGCTACAGAAAATAGATTCCTTGGTCAAAGAAAATGTTAAATCCAACAGATTCTTAACACAAAACATCCCAGAAATCTTGGACACCATGAAAAGACCAAACCTAAGAATAATAGGAATAGAAGAAGAAGAATTCTGGCTCGAAGGCACAGAAAATACAGTCAACAAAATTATAGAAGAAAACTTTCCCAACCTAAAGAAGGACATACCTATGAAGATACAAAAAGCTTATAGAGCATCAAATAGACTGCCCCAAAAACAAAAGTCCCCTCCTACATCATAATCAAAACACTAAGCATAAAGAATAAAGAAAAAATATTAAGAGGTGCAAAGGAAAAAGGCCAAGTAACATACAAAGGCAAACCTATCATTATACCCAATTTCTCAATGGAGACTCTGAAAGCCAGAAGGTCATTTTGCAGACATTAAAAGACCATGGATGACAGGCTTGACTACTATACACAGGAAAACTTTCAATCACCATAGATGGTGAAAATAAGATACTCCATGACAAATCCAGATTTAAACAATACCTACCCACAAATCCAGCCCTACAGAAAAATACTAGAAGGAAAACTCTAACCCAAGGAAGTTAGCTGCACCCACAAAAACATAGGCAATAGATAATCTCACACCAGCAAATCCCAAAGAAGGGAAACACACACACACTATCATCACCACAACCAAAACCAAAAAATAACAGGAATTAACAATCACTGGTCATTACTATCTCTTAATATCAACAGAATCAATTTACCTATAAAAAGACACAGGCTAACAGAATGAATGTGAAAATAGAATCCATCCTTCTGCTGCATACAAGAATCATACCTCAACATCAAAGACAGACATTACCCTTAAAGTAAAGAGTTGGGAAAAGATTTCCAATCAAATGGACCTAAGAAACAAGCTAGTATAGTGATCCTAATATCTAACAAAATGAACATCAAACCAAAATTAATAAAAAGAGATGGAAAAAGACATTTTCTATTCATCACAGTAAAAATCCATCAAGATGAAATCTCAATTTTGAACATTTATACCCCATTTTCAAGGGCACCCACATTTGTAAAAGAAACATTACTAAAGCTTAAAGCACACATCAAACCCCACACACTAATAGTGGTATACTTCAACACCTCACTCTCACCAATGGACAGGTCTGCGAGCCACAACTTAACAGAGAAATAAGGGAACTAACAGATGTTATGACTCAAATGGACTTGACATCGATAAAACATTTCACCGAAACACCAAAGAATATACCTTCTTCTCAGTACCTCAAGGAACCTTCTCTAAAATAGACTACATGCTCAGTCACAAAGCCAATCTCAAAAGATACAAAAAAAAAAAAAAAATGGAATAACCTACCATATCTTATCAGATCACCATGGCTTAAAGTTAGAATTCAACAACAATACAAATTACAGAAAGCCTACCAACTCAGGAAAACTGAACAATGCTAACTTAACCACCACTGGGGTCAAGGAAGAAATGAACTTAAAGACTTCCTAGAATTCAATGAAAATGAATGTACAACATACCCAACTTATGGGACACAATCAAAGTAGTGCTAACAGGAAAGTTCACAACACTAAATGCCTACATAAAGAACATGGAGAAACCTCACTCTAGTGACTTCACAGCACACCTGGAAGCTCTAGAACAAAAAGAAGCAAACTCACCCAGGAGGAGTAGACAACAGGAAATAATCAAACTGAGGGCTGAAATCAATAAAATAGAAACAAAGAAAACAATACAAAGAATTAATGAAACAGAGTTGATTCTCTGAGAAAAATCAACAAGATAGACAAACCCTTATCCAAACTAACCAAAAGGCAGAGAGAGAATGTCCAAATTAACAAAATCAGAAATGAAAAGGAGGACGTATCAACAGACGCTGAGGAAAACCAGAAAATCATTAGGTCAAACTTAAAAAAAAAAAACCTATATTCCACAAAATTGGAAAATCTAAAAAAAAATAGACAATTTTATGGATAGGTACCACATACCAAAATTAAATCAAGAACAGATAAATAATTTAAATAGACCTAAGGAAATAGAAACAGTCATTAAAAGTCTCCCAACCTTGGAAACAAACAAGAATACGACAAAGAAAGAGAACTACAGACCGATCTCCCTCATGAACATTGATGCAAAAATACTCAATAAAATACTGGCAAACAGACTCCAAGAACACATCAAAACAATTATCCACCATGATCAAGTAGGCTTCATCCCAGAGATGCAAGGTGGTTCAACATATGAAAGTCCGTCAATGTAATACACCATATAAACAAACTCAAAGGAAAAAAAAAAAAAACACATGTTCATCTCACTAGATGCAGAAAAGGCATTTGACAAAATCCAACACCCCTTCATGATAAAGGTCTTGGAGCGATCAGGAATACAGGGAACATACCTAAACATAATAAAGGCAATTCACAGCAAGCCAACAGCCAACATCAAATTAAATGGAGAGAAACTCAAAGCAATTCCACTAAAATCAGGAAGGAGGCAAGGCTCTCCGCTCTCCTCATACTAATTCAACATAGTACTTGAAATTCTAGCCAGAGCAATAAGACAACATAAGGAAATCAAGGGAATACAAATTGGAAAGGAAGAAGTCAAGCTTTCCCTATTTGCAGATGACATGATAGTATACTTGAGTGACCCGAAAGATTCAACCAAGGAACTGATACAGCTTATAAACACCTTCAGCAACATAGCAGGATACAAGATCAACTCAGAAAAATCAGTAGCCCTCCTATATACAATTGACAAACAGGCTGAGAAGGAAATCAAGAGATACATCACCCTTTATAATAGCCACATATGACATAAAACACCTTGGGGTAACACTAAGCAAGCAAGTGAAGGACCCATATGACAAGAACTTTAAGTCCCTGAAAAAAGAAATTGAAAAGATGTCAGAAAATGGAAAGATCTCCCATGCTCATGGATAGGCAGGACTAACAGTAAAAATGGCAATTTTACCAAAAGCAATCTACAGATTCAATGCAATCCCCATCAAAATGCCAACACAATTCTTCACAGACCTGGAAAAAATAATACTCAACTTCATATGGAAAAACAAAAAACCCAGGATAGCCAAAAGAATCCTGAACAATAAAACAACCTCTGGAGGCATCACGATCCCTGACTTCAAGCTCTACTGTAAAGCTACAGTAATAAAAACAGCTTGGTACTGGCATAAAAACCGACATTTGGACCAATGGAATCGAATTGAAGACCCTGACATTAATCCACACACCTATGAACATAATTTTTAACAAATAAGCCAAAAGTATACAATGGAAAAAAGAAAGCATCTTCAACAAATGGTGCTGGCATAACTGGATATCAACGTGTAGAAGGCTGCAAATAGATCCATATCTATCACCGTGCACAAAACTTAAGTCCAAGTGGATCAAAGACCTCAACATAAATCCAGCTACTATGTACCTGAAAGTAGGAAGTAGTCTTGAACGCATTGGCATAGGAGATCACTTCCTAAATATATAACACCAGTAGCTCAGACACTGAGAGAAACAATCAATCAATGGGACCTCTTGAAACTGAGAAACTTTTGTAGAGCAAAGGATATGGTCAACAAGGCAAAGCGACAGTCTACAGAATGGGAAAAGGTCTTGACCAACCTCACATCTGACAAAGGACTGATATCCAGAATATATAAGGAACTCAAGAAATTAGACATCAAAATGCCCAACAGTCCAAATAAGAAATGGGCTATAGAACTAAACAGAGAATTCTCAACAGAGGAAACTCAAATGGCTGAAAGACAATTAAGGAAATGCTCAACACCCTTAGTCATCAGGGAAATGCAAATCAAAACAACTCTGAGATACCATGTTATACCTGTCAGAATGGCTAAGATCAAAAACACTGAAGACACCTTATGCTGGAGAGGATGTGGAGCTAGGGGAACTCTCCTCCACTGCTGGTGGGAATGCAAGCTTGTACAACCACTTTGGAAAATTGGGAATCAATCTCCCCTAAGATCCAGCTATACCACTCTTGGGCATATACCCAAGGAACGCTCAATCATACCACAAGGGCACTTGCTCAGCTATGTTCATATCAGCATTGTTTGTAATAGCCAGAACCTGGAAACAACCTAGATGCCCTTCAACTGAAGAATGGATAAATAAAATGTGGCACATATACACAATGGAATACTACTCAGCAGAGAAAAACAATGACATCATGAGGTTTGCAGGCAAATGGATGGATCTAGAAAAAATCATCCTGAGTGAGGTAACCCAGACTCAGAAAGACAAACATGGTATGTACTCACTCATAGGAGAATACTAGATGTGGAACAAGGATGACTAGACTGCTACTCACATCACCAGGGAGGCTACCTGGAAAACAGGACCCCAAGAAAGACAAGGGGATCGCCCAATGACGGAGAAATGGATGAGATCTACATGAACAGACTGGACATGAGTGGGGGTAATGAAGGGCAAGGGTCAAGGGAAAGAGAGCCTGTGGGAGCGGGAGATCCCAGCTGGATCAAGAACAGAGAGGGAGAACAAGAAATAGGAGACCATGGTAAATGAAGACCACATGAGAATAGGAAGAAGCAAAGTGCTAGAGAGGCCCACAGAAATCCATAAAGATACCCCCACAATAGACTGCTGGCAATGATTGAGAGACAGCCCGAACTGACCTACTCTGGTGATAGGATGGCCAAACACCCTAATTGTCATGCTAGAAACCCCATCCAATGACTGAGGGAACTGGATGCAGAGATCTACAGCTAGGCCCTGGGTGGAGCTCTGGGAGTACAATTAGCGAGAAAGAGGAGGGTTTGTATGAGCAAGAATTGTTGAGACCAAGGTTGGATAAAGCACAGGGACAAATAGCCAAACAAATGGAAACACATGAACTGTGAACCAATGGCTGGGGGGCCCCCAACTGGATCAGGCCCTCTGAATAGGTGAGACAGTTGATTGGCTTGATCTGTTTGGGAGGCATACAGGCAGTGGGACCGGGTCCTGTGCTCAGTGTATGAGTTGGCTGTTTGAAACCTGGGGCTAATGCAGGGACGCTTGGCTCAGCCTGGGAGGAGGGGACTGGACCTGCCTGGACTGAGTCTACCAGGTTGATCTCAATCCTCAGGGGAGGCTTTGCCCTGGAGGAGATGGGAACGGGGGAGGGGGGGGGGGGGCTAACAAGGGAATCTTTGGCTGATATGTAGAACTAAATTATATTGTAAAATAAAATTAAATTAAAAAAAAGTCTCCCAACCAAGAAAACCCCAGGGCCAGACAGTTTTAGTTAGCAGAATTCTCAATACTCCTGAAACTGTTCCACACAATAGAAACAGAGGGAACATTGCAAAACTCTTTTTATGAGGCTACAGTTACCCTGATATCCAAGCCACACAAAGATGCAACAAAGAAAGAGAATCACCCTCATGAATATTGATGCAAAAATACTCAATAAAATACTGGCAAACTGAATCCAAAAACACATCAAAAAAAAAAAATCATCAGCCATGATCAAGTAGGCTTCATCCTAAAAATGCAGGGGTGGTTCAACATAGGAAAATCTGTCATTTTAATACACCATATAAACAAACTGGGGAAAAAAACACATATTATCCTTAGATGCTGAAAAGCCTTTGACAAAATTCAACACCCCTTCTTGATAAAGGTCTTGGAGAGCTAGACAGTGCTGGCACATGCCTTTAGTCCCAGCACTCGGGAGGCAGAGGCAGGCGGATCTCTGTGAGTTTGAGGCCAGCCTGGGTTATAGAGTAAGTTCCAGGAAAGGCTCCAAAGCTACACAGAGAAAACCTGTTCCCAAAAAAAAAAAAAAAAAAAAAAAAAAAAAAAAAAAAAAAAAAAGTCTTGGAGAGATCATAACCATAATAAAAGCAATATACAGCAAGATAACAGCCAACTTGAAATTAAATGGAGAGAAACTCAAAGAGATTCCACTAAAATCAGGAACAAGAAAAGGCTGTCCACTCTCTTCATATCCAATATAGCACTCAAAGTTCTAGCTAGAGCAATAAGACAACTAAAGGAGATCGAGGGGATACAAATTAGAAAGGAAGAAATCAAACTTTCGCTATTTGCAAATGATATGATAGTATACATAAGTGACCCCAAAAATTCTACCAGGGAAATCCTACAGCTGATAAACACCTTCAGTAATGTGGCAGGATACAAGATTAACTAAAAAAGATCAGCCCTCCTATACACAAATAATAAATGGGCTGAGAAATAAATCAGAGAAACAACACCCTTTACAATAGCCACAAATAATATAAAATACCTTGAGGTAACTCTAATCAAACAACTGAAAGACCTGTAGGACAAGAACTTTTAGTCTTTGAAGAAAGAAATTGAAGATACAGCAGAAAATGGAAAGATCTCCCATGCTCTTGGATAGGTAGGATTACCATAGTAAAAATGGCAATCTTACCAAAAGCAATCTACAGATTCAATGCAACCCCCATCAAAATCCCAATTTAATTCTTCACAGACCTTGAAAGAACAATACTCAACTTCATATGGAAAATCAAAAAACCCAGGATAGCTAAACAATCCTGTACAATAAAGGAACTTCCGGAGGCATTACCATCCCTGACTTCAAGCTCTACTATAGACCTATATTAATAAAAATAGCTTGGTATTGGCATAAAAAGACACATGGATCAATGGAATCGAATTGAAGACCCTAAAATAAATCCACACACTTATGAACATCTGATTTTTGATAAAGAAGCTAAAATTGTACAAGGGAAAACAGAAAGCAACTTCAACAAAAGGTGCTGGCATAACTGGATGTCGACATGTAGAAGAATGAAAATAGGTCCATATCTATCACCATGCACAAAACTCAAGTCCATGTGGATCAAAGACCACAACATAAATTCAGTTATACTGAACCTGATAGAAGAGAAAGAGGGAAGTAACCTTGAATGAATTGGCACAGGAGACTACTTCCTGAATATAACACCAGTAGCACAGACACTGAGATTGACAATTTATAAATGGGTCCTTTTGAAACTGAAAAGCATCTGTAAGGCAAAGGACATAATCAATAAAACAAAACATCAGCCTACAGAATGGGAAAAGATCTTCAACCCCATATCTGACAGAGGGCTGATCTCCAAAATATATAAAGAACTCAAGAAACTGGACATCAAAATACCAAATAATCCAATTTTAAAAATGGGATACAGACCTAAACAGAGAATTCTCAACAAAAGACTCTCAAGTCACTGAAAGACAATTAAGGAAATGCTCAACACCCTTAGTCATCAGGGAAATGCAAATCAAAACAACTCTGAGATACCATGTTATACCTGTCAGAATTGCTAAGATCAAAAACACTGATGACAGCTTATGTTGGAGAGAATGTGGAGTAAGGGGAACACTCCTACGCGGTTGGTGGGAGTGCAAACTTTTACAGCCACACTGGAAATCATTATGGTGGTTTCTCAGAAAATTGACAATCGATCTGCCTCAAGACCCACCGATACCATTCTTGGGCATATACCCAAAGGATGTTCAATCATACCACAAAGACACTTGCTCAACTATGTTCATAGTAGCATTATTCATAATAGCCAGAACCTGGAAACAACCTAGATGCCCCTCAACTAAAGAACAGATAAAGAAAAGGTGGTACATTTACACAGACTGGAGTATTACTCAGCTGTAAAAACAATGACATCATGAAATCTTCAGGTAAATGGATGGAACTAAAAAAAAAATCATCCTGAGTGAGGTAACCCAGACCCAGAAAGACAAACACAGTATGTACTCATTCATAAGTGGATATTAGATGTAAAGCAAAGGATAACCAAGCTACAATCCACAGCCCTAGAGAACTAGGTAACAAGGAGGACCCTAGGAGGGACACATGGATCACCTGGGAAGGGGAAATAGATGAGATCTCCTGGGTAAATTGGGGGTCAGGAGAGGGGGGCATAGAAGTAAGGGAATTGAGGATGGGAACATGAGGGATGGGGATGGTCAAGTTGGGGGAGAGACAGACAGGGAGAGCAATGAAAGAGATATCTTCACAGAGGGGGCCATCATGGGGTTAGGGAGAAACCTAGTGCCAGGGAAACTCCCAGGAATCCACAAGGATGACCCCAGCTAAGACTCCCAGCAATAGTGGAGAGGGTGGCTGAATTGGCCCTCTCCTGTAATGAGATTGGAGATTACCCTAATTGTCAACATAGAACCTTCATCCAGTAACTGATGGAAGCAGATGCAGAGATCTCCAACCAAGCACTGGGCTGAGCTCTGGGAGTCTAGTTGAAGAGAGGAAGGATGTATGGAAGAGACGAAGGATTATGTAAGAAAGGGGGGTCAAGATTATGATGGGGAAACCCACAGAGACAGCTGACCCAAGCTCTTGGGAGCTCACAGGCTCTAGACCAACAGCTACAGAGCCTGAATGGGACCAACCTAGGCTCTCCACATGTGGGTGACAGTTCGGTAGCTTGGCCTGTTTGTGGGGCCCCTAGCAGTAGGACCAGGATCTGTCCCTGGCACATGAGCTGGCTTTTTGGAACCTATTCCCTATGGTGGAATGCCTTGCTCAGCCTTGATGCAGGGGGTAGTAGCTTGGTCTTGCCTCAACTTGATATGCTATGCTTTATTGATTCCCATGGGAAGCCTTATCCTTTCTGAGAAGTGGAGGGGGGGTAGAAAGGAGGTGAGGGGAGGGAATGGGAAGAAATGAGAGGAAACTGTGGTTGGTATGTAAAGTAGATAATAATAATAATAATAATAATAATAATAATAATAATAAAATAATAATAATAATAAAGGAGTGGGAGAGCTGTCCCTGTCCCCCACCAGCTGCAGCACTTGAGAGAGCAGACCCTGCACCTCACTGGAGTAACATAATAGAGCCAACCCTGTTGGCAAAGGTGTAGGTGAGCCAGTCCCAAAATTGTAAGCATGGGAGAGCTGCCCTCACTACTAATCTGTCATGCAGCAACGTAGGTGGGAAAGAGATGCCTCCCTTTACCCTTCATCCCTACAACAGAAGAGAGCTGACCCTCTCCCTTACCAGCTGCAGCACTCAGGAAAGTAGGCTCTGCTCCTCGCCTAAACAGCACAGCAGAGTTAACCAGGTATTTGGAGGTAAGGGTGACCCAGCCAGGAGGTTGTGAGCAAAAGAGCTGTCTCCATTACCCATCTGACATGTGGCAGCATGGGCGGAGAAGAGATGCCCTCCCTACAACCCCCTGTCCATCATTGCCTGAAACAGGTGGAGGAGCTGGCCATGGGGTCATAAGAGCTGGAAATCTGTACCTGACCCTCACCAGCTGCAGCACTCAAGAGAGTGGCCCCTGTACCTCAAAGGAGTAACACAACAGAGCTGGCCCTGATGGTGTAGGTTTGAGAGAGAAGACCCTGAGGGTGTGAAAGCAGGAGAACTGGCCCCATCCCTTCCTTATTGCTGCAAGAGGTGAATTAGCTAGGGCAATGCTGGAGAGATCACCTTGATGGTGAGGATGGGAAAACTGGCCAGCGGACCAACCCTGCAACCACCCAGTCCCAGAACCAGGGTTATGACTTGACCCACACTAATATCCACTCCATCTATGATTTCCTGGAGCACGTGAAGGGACCTGACCCAAAGACCCAAAGCTACAGGATCTCCACAACACAGGGCAACAACAGGATATCCAAGAGGCCCAGTGAGGGCCCAGCATCAACAGTGTAATAGAAATCAGAGGACCTGAACCAGACCAACAACTCTTAGCAGTGAACACTTGCAAGTAAAGATACAAGGAGAAAGGAGGTTTGCTGCATGACTCACTGTTACACTGCAGCTTCCATGATGAGATCTTTAATTTTTTCCCTTTTTCCTTTTCCCTTTCTTCTCTTAAATTTTGTTTTATTGGGGGGAAAGGTACAGGGGCAGAGGGCAGATGTGAAGGGGCAGGGAAATGAATGGGATCAAGATACATGATATAAAAGGCATATAGAATAAATAAAAATAAAGAGGAAAGGGGCTGGAGAGATGGCTCAGAGGTTAAGAGCACTGACTGCTCTTCCAGAGGTCCTGAGTTCAATTCCCAGCAACCACATGGTGGCTCACTACCATCTATAATGAGATCTGGTGCCCTCTTCTGGCCTGCAGTCATACATACTGTATACATAATAAATAAATAAATCTTTAAAAAAAATAAAGAGGAAAAATAAAAAATACATCATTAATATTAGCATGAGACTATTTTCCCCCACAAGAAAAACATCAAGTTTAAAATGTCATAATACATTCTTGATGTCAGTTCCACTGTAGCACGAATCCCAATTTGTCTTAATAATAAAAACTTAGAGCCAGATATCGGGATAAATGCTGAAAGATCAGAGAGACAAAGGAGCAAGCCATAGCTACCTCTTACCTCGCCAACTCCTCAGCCTGAAAGGGGGGGGGGAGGAGTCTCCTGTCTCCTCCTGCCTTATATTCCTCTTCCCACCCAGCCATATCACTTCCTGTCTACACCTCCCTAATGCTGGGATTAAAGACATGTGCCTCCCAATTAATGGGATCAAAGGCATGAGATCCAGAGTGTTGGGATTAAAGGTGTTTGCCACCACTGCCTGTCTTCTATGGTTAACTAGTGGCTAGCTCCACACTCTGATCTCCAAGCAAGTTTTATTTGTTAGGTTACAAAAAAAAAATCACCATATTCCATTCTTTTCACTCCATCCTATCCCCAAAGAGTTCACTTAGAACATTAGCATCATACCTTGTACCTATTCTCTTTCTCACTGAGACATCTACAACTCAAGGAAATTGCTTCAATAAAAGTATAATACTAGAAAACCAAACTTCTGACATCTGGGATATACAGAATTAACATATTCATCTTAATATGATAAAAGCTAATCAAAATAAACAATTTTACAATTTATAAACAAGTAGGGCAGTGGTGGTGCATGCCTTTAATCCCAGCACTTCTGGGGCAGAAACAGGAAGATCTCTGAGAGTTTGAGATCAGCCTGGTCTTACAGAGTGAGATCCAGGACAGCCAAGGCTACATCAAGAAACCCTGTCTCCTCACCCCCAACACACACAAAAAAGGTGAGGGTCATATTCAACTTAAAAGGCCCAAATTACCTGTCTTAATTTATAAAATTTGCTTTTGAGTAAATAGAACTTTTAAAAAATGCTATCTTGTTACTTTTCAGAAGGCTTGCACAACAATTCCAAAATTATCAGAAACTCAAACCTCATCCAATTATGTCTGTACATACCAAATTTCCAAAGACTAAGGGGGAGAAACTGTTCATTCACTAATAGAAAGAATGCAGGAAATCATTCTACAAAAGAGTTTCCTATCTGAACTACTTAGCATTTAATGAAAGGAGTCTGTTTATTCCAACTGAAACAAGTCTTTTTGTGGCTATTCAACAATGTAGGTAGGAATGTAATACGGTCTTCCAGTTTTTCATCATGACCTCCTATTATTCAAAAGATTTATTTGAAATACCCAAATCTGTCTATCTGTCTGCCTGCCTATCTATCTATCTATCTATCTATTTATTTATTTATTTATTTATTTATTTATTTATTTATTTATTTATTGCAAGTTAAACTTAGCAAAGAGCCCATGGATTCTTACACTACTTAGTAAGAAGGCTATTTTTTCCTTTTTCCTGAGACAGGGTCTTCTGTACCCAGACAAGCCTCAAATTCACTATATAGCTGAGGATGACCTTCTCTTCAGTTTCTGATCTTCCTGCTTCTGCCTCCTAAGTATTGAGATTACAGGTGTATGCAATTATGCCCAGATATGCAGTGTTTGGGAAAGAACCTTTAACTTTATGCATGCTAGTCAAGCATTACCAACTGAGCTACACCTGCCCATCTGGCCATGCATTGAACACAATGCATGAAGAACAAAATATGTCATTACAAAAACAAATCAGGCAGACAGTTCTGTTATGACCATGCCCATTACTCTCTATACCGTGTGCTAAAATTGTTTCCTTCAAAAACAGCAGCATGCATAATATATACATGAATGTTACATGACTTTATTCTTTGTAAACTCATAATTCATAGTGTATAAGTTCAACCACAACCCAGAGAGTAAATATCAAAACCAAGAAAAATAGTAGCAAAAGATTATAAACTGATGGGCTAATGAGATGTGTTCTGTGGTTAAAAGTACTTGCCTGAGGACTTAAGTTTGATCCCCACAACCTAAAGTGAAATGAGAAAACTCTGACCTCTGACCACATACATGTGCCATGGCATATGCCCATATGCACTAAAACACATAATTTATATGACCCAAACAATAAAATTTTAAAATAGTATATAATTAAAACTAAATAGTGACTTGACTTTTCATAAAGTTGCTTAGACTGCATTATCATACTGAATTAAAATGCCCTCTTTAGCAGCAATGAAGGAACTGAGAGGTTGGCAGTGGTTGAGATGCTGCTCTGAAAACTGTTAACTATCAATGTTTTTATGTAATTTATTCATTTTTATTTTATGAGCAATGATTGGTGCTTTGCCTATATGTATGTCTGTGTGAGGGTGTCAGAAATATCCACTCCTCCTGCTAGCATTCTTAATCACTCCAACAATGCAAACTCTCACTGGACAACAGCAGCAGCTGAGCCATCTCCTGGCTTCCCATTTCATTGCACTACAACACCTGCTTACGTTTCTAGAAGTATGAAAATGAGTTCTGCAAAATCACAGTTCATCATGGTAACTCCCAAGATCAAAATCACAGCTGTTTCTTTTTCCCCCCATTTTCTTGTATGTTTGTGATTGGGTGTTGTTTGTTTGTTAATAGATCCTTTTAAGTTCAAGATCTCACAAGTTGTCCAGGCTAGCCTAGAACTTGCAATCCTCCTGCTTTAGCTGCTAGAATGTGACAGGCCTAGCTATGTTTCAAATAGAAACCAAGAAGAAAGAAAAGGGATGATTATTTAAGGAAAATTTCTGAAAAAGCAAATTTGCTTACAAATATCACAGACCTAAATCTAGTTATATGATCATACCCAATTCCAAAGAGTCTCTTAGTTAAGTGACAATTGTGTTCGAGGAAAAAAAAAGTTTTGTGTCTAAACAAAGATAAAAGAATAGATATTAGGAGGCAATTGGCAGTTTCTACCAGAATCTTCTCTTCAATTGCTAAGTGTCACCACAGCATATAGAACTCCCTATCAGCCAAGTCCAGAGTGAACTCTCCAGAAATAAAGCCCTGGGTTGTGGGTTGTGAGAGGACTACCAATAGAGAAAGACCCTCTTGCTTACTTAATGCGCATGTGCTCTCAAATCCTCACACTTTGCCCAATCCCATGTGTATCACTTCAATGTGATGGCAGAAACTGTCACCTCTGTACTGCATAGCGAGCTGCTATCACTCACATGTAGTATCTGGACATTTGTTCTCTATCAGGTACATCATCAAGCTAATAGTCCTTTTCAAAGAAGTTAGCTCCAAAATGAATAGCTCTAAACTGTTACTCTCCTGTCAAAGCCTGCTATGTAACAACCCAACGGTAGCTTTGTGGATTATTCAGTAAATTAGTTACGGTGGTATACTTTAATACGCTAACTTCAAAGCCAACAAAACCAACCAGTTACTATATTTTGGACATTAGGAAATATTAACAAGATAAAGTAGCTTATACTTCAGAAAGATATCCCACTATAACCCAAAACATGCAACCTCAAAAAATTTCACTAAATCTTAAATTTTTTATGGGATGCATGTCCTACTATCAGCTGTGTCTTTACAAAAGATCTGGGTGCTTAATGGTTTTCTGTCAGAAAGTCCTATGGATCAACATGATGTCATTCTATAGGGAATCAATGTAGTGTACTAGAGGATAGTGAACAAACAAAATTCCTATAGACTAAATTATGGCAAAGAATTAAAAGGCTACCCTAGCCAGGGAGGCAATATAGTGTTGCTACAGTATACTGCTGGCTATTTATTTATGAGGCTCTATTAATTGAAGTCTTTAATATATTTGACCTGATTGCCAGGTACCAGAATCTATTTCTAGCAAAGAAATCTTATGTGGAAGAGAAGAAGCAGCAAGAGTGGTATAAATTTAAAAGTCTCTACAAAAATCTATCTTCTACACTGGCAAAGCAAGATTTAATAAAATCTAAACCTTTCACGTCTTCATACAGGATTAATTTCTGTGATTCAAGGTGTGAGATTGCTTTGGTAAAAAGGAATACCAGAGGGAAACACTTTGTTCTTCTGTTAACAGTGGCCCTTAATCCATAAATATGCAAGACAACAGAGGTATTCTCAGCTATTGAATATATTTATTTCAAATACACATTCACTAAGAAATTATTTTTAATCACATAATGAATGTAGAGATCTACTAGGCTATCGTGAAAAACCAAGGCAAAGCTGCAATCAATATCTGACTACTTCAAACTCTCATCTCACTGCTGGAATACAGTGATCCTTAGTCACTAGAAATTAAAATTAGGTCAAGTTCCAATAATTGGGGAGATTTATTTTTCCTTTCCCTGATATGGTTAGTCCTCTTCTTCACAGAAAGTGATGAAGAAAATGATTGTACTGAACTGTAATACTGTAACAGTCTCTCCTCAAAAGAAAGTACCTTGTCCCCTTTCTTCAAGAAGTTCTAGATACCTGAAAAAAGGCACAGGGACTGGCTAATTCCATTACAGTGACAGAAAACTAAGCTTTAGTCATCAGACTTGAGGGGTTCTGTTTTTGTTGATTTGTATTCTGTCATCCAACCAAATAAGATCTTAGAGAGTGTCCCTTCCACATCAGTTCTAGGGCTTCTGATCATTTGGGTACCTGGTAGCTATGCCCGCCTTGCTTATATTGGTTAAGGTCTGTTACTTGTTTCTGCCCTTCCAGGATTCCATTAAATCTAGGTGTTCAATTTAGTAGCAGAATCTTTCACACTCATCCCAAGGCCAGAAAAGAAAATCCCAATAGTACTTCTTAAGGATGACAGTAGTCCCCTCACCACTGTACCTTCTTAAAAGTAACAGAGAACACTGTGGTGGATGATATGACTACACTATGTGTTGTTCACTATGGGTAAATAGGCCTCTATGGCCAGAAAGTAAGAAAGCCAGTTTCACATAATACTACCCCACAACATTCTCCAAGTCTTTCATTTCAATATTTACGTTATTTGCTTGTATGTTTTGAGACAATAGCTCAAGCATCCCAAACTGGCCTCCAACTCAAACTTATAATTTATGATCCTCCTCTGTCCACCTCCAAAGTACCGAGACTGCCTAAAGGTGCCATTATACCTGGCTTATGCAGTGCTGAGGATCAAATCCAGGGCATCGGGCATCCTAGATTAGCATTCTACCTACTTCACTTCCCATTTGTTTCTTGAGACTACAGTCTTGCTTTGTAACCTACACTGGCCTCAAATATGTGACCAAATATGTAATCCTCCCTCCTTAGTTTCCTATATGCTAAGATTACAGGCATGCACCACCATGCCCAGCTGGTATTTTAATTTAATTCATTGTATATCAAGAATGAAGCTGGGCACTCAGCTTCCAAGAGGCAGGTAGATAGATCTCTGTGAGTTCATTCAGCCTAGTCTATAGAGAGAGTTCCAAGACAGCCAGGACTACACAGAGAAACCTTGTCTCGAAAAAGCAAAGCAAAACAAAACATGAATGAAACGAAGTGTCTGTCAATCAAACAGGTAGACAATTAGAAATTGTAGCACCTGGCTATGGTGACACATGGCTTTAATTCCAACACTTGGGAGACAGAGGCACGTGGATCTCTGAGTTCGAGGCTAGCCTGGTCTACAGTGTTAGTTCCAGGACAGCCAGGGATACACAGAGAAACCCTGTCTCAACATATAAATAAATAAGTACATATATACATACATACAATAAAAATAGAACAAAAGAAAGAGTTGCAGCTGTTTAAATAAGCACCAAATCTGAAACTCTACAGGGCAGTGGTTCTCAACCTTCCCAAAGCTATGAGCCTTTAATATAGTTCCTCATGTTGTGGTGACCTCCAATCATAAAATTATTTCATCGCTACTTCATAACTATAATTCTCCTACTTTTACAAATAGTAATTTAAATATCTGATATGTAACCCCAAAGGGGTCATGACCCATAAGTTGAGAAACACTGCTATAAGGTAACCTGGATTAATAAATTCAGCCCACTAAAATCAGATTCCTGCTGGAGAACAATCCTTTTGCATAATGTGGCTACGTATTGCTCTCATTGGTTTAATAAAGAGCTCAATAAGCGGGCGGTGGTGGCACACGCCTTTAATCCCAGCACTTGGGAGGCAGAGGCAGGCGGATCTTTGTGAGTTCGAGGTCAGCCTGGTCTACACAGTGAGTTCCAGGACAGACTCCAAAGCTACACAGAGAAGCCCTGTCTCAAAAAAAAAAAAAAAAAAAAAAAAAGAGCTCAATGGCCAATAGCTAGGCAGGAAAAGGCTGGGCAGGGGAGCCAAACTGAGAGAATGCTGGGAAGAATAAGGGTGGAGTCACAGTAGTCCCAGCCAAGCACAGAGGAAGCAGGATGTGTAGAAAATGATATAACAAGCAGCATGTAAATTAATAACTATGGGTTAAGTTGTAAGAGCTAGTTAGTAACAAGCCTAAGCTATCAGCTGAGCATTTATAATTAATAATATGTCTCTGTGTGGTTATTTGGGAGCTGGCTGGCAGGACAGAGAACTTCCACCAACAGATTCCTCCTTTTATATGTACTCCCTGGGGGTCTACTAATATAAATTAGTGAAACTATTCTATAATTATTTCGATATATATAATTTGTCTCTCACCCATGAAGTCAGTGAGATCTGAGATCTTACTTTAGCTGTTCTGAAGGTTATGAAGTGGTGTGGCTGTGACTTTAAGAAGCAAGGCCACGCCAAATGTGATGGTAGACATACCAGCACTTGGGAAGCTGAAACAAGAGAATCCTGAGTTCAAAGCCAGGCTGTGCTATACAATGAGTCTGAGGCCAACTTAGGCTATATATCAAGATCTTGTCTTGAAGAAAGAAAAAAAGAAAAAAAGGTGAGGCCACTATAACACTTTTAGGCAAAGAGAACTCACTCTTTCAGTTAAGGGAAGACAGGTTGTTGCTTCTGCTGGTACCCTAGCTAGTTTGTACTGTCACCTTGACACAATTTAGTATACCTAGGAGGAGGCCTCTTCAATTAACGAACTACCTTGATCAGATGAGTCTATGGAAGTGTCTGTGAGATACTGTCTTTATTTATAATTTATGTGAGAGGCCTTAGCCCACTGTAGGCAGCATCATTCCTACATAAGAAAGCTAGCTAAGCAGGAGTCAATGAGTGTGCCATTAAGCAGCCATCCTTCATACTTCCTGCCCAAACTTCCTCAGTGAGGAACTCAAACATTTCCTCCTCTAAGTTGCTATTGGTCAAGGCATTGATCACAGCAACGGAATCAAGTAAGAATGGTTGGCAAGAGGGAATAAAGAAATTTACAGATTAAGAATACCTTAATTTAGCCAGGTATAGTATATACCTATAACCTTAGCACTTGGAAGGTGGAGGCAAGAAGTGGGATGCCAGGAACTCAAGGCCAGTATTAGTTACAAGGTGAGCTTGAGGCTAGCTTAGGTTACTGTATAAAACACTGTCTCAAAAGAATTCTAAAACATCCAAATATTCCCATTCTTACTAATCCGATTCTTGGAATCTTACTCTTTCTCAGTGACCCACCCTTACATCTAAGAAGTCTGACGAAGCTCTAAGCTCAGTCTATGTTGTAGTTGAATAACTTGGGTCAGACTCTAGACCTGATTTGGAATGTGATAGTTGCAAGAGTTATATGATATCAAAGATTGTTTTAGGCCAAAGACAGAACTCCTTAGTTTGCTAAACATAATCAGCCATGATTTAAAAACTGACTCTTTTAAAGAAACTGGTTTTCTTCAAACCAGTTTCTCAGACTGAGCACTACTGACAATTTGAGTCAGATAGCTGTTATGGGCAGGAGGAAGAAACAGTATTACTCAGTAGGACCCTGGCTCTCTAACCACTAGACCTGATTACACTCTCTTCCCTCTATGATGATAATCAAAAATGTTACCAAATACTTCTAAATTATCTCAGTGAGAAAATCACTCTGTAAACTCTACTATGGAGTTAAAAAACACAATCCTCTCATAATCCTTATAATCCTGTATCTCCTAAAATATAACACCACTCAGGCCACCAAAGATTTGCTTTTATCCAGTACTTTAGGTGACCACAGATGAAAACTTAAGTAACTTTTACCACTAAGAGCCACAGACTAATTACCAATGACCCTTCCATCTGTAGCCCATCAATCAGTTTTGGTCATGGACAGTCAAGAGTGTAGATACTGAATCAAACTAGAATATAGGCAACCTATGCAAAAATGGACTTACTACAAGAATTTCACATGCTTACAAATTCACTAGAAAAGTGAAGAGGCAGGCTATAGAGCAACTAACTTCTGAGAAACAACACTCCTAGCCACAAAACCACTCTTCTCTGTCAAAATCACAAAAACTACCACCATCAATGCTGGAAGCTACCAAGAAAGAAGCTGCTGTAAACATTTGACTGAAAACCATCACTATCAGGACAGAACCACACAAAATGCTAACTCACAACCATTCTGTTGCTGCTCTCACAGTCTACACTAACAATGTCATCTGGCCTTCCTGAATCAGCAGCACCTATAAATGCATTATAATTTTAAACTACAGCATTCTCTCACAATGAATCCTTATCATTTCTTGTATGGATTATAATTATAATGGCTTCCTATTTACTCTCCTGGACTTCACCATCAACCCTTCCAAATTATTTTCCCCAAACATCACTATTTGTAATTCATGTTATTCCAGTTAACTAATTTCTCATCATATTCAAGATAGGTAGGCTTCCTAATAATGTGAACCTAATTCTCTTCTATGTTTAGAAGCTGTACATTCAAAATCCTGTTGACAGCTCCCCCAAACTGTCACTCATTCAGCTTTGAATATACTGTCCCTTTTATAAACTGTCCTCTTTACCCATCCCCTAGTTTCCTAACACCAAGTTAACTCTTAGAGATTTTAAGAGTCAATTCAAGTGTCAGCTTCTTTTAGAAATGTTTCCTGACACCTTGTGCCCTAAGGTTAAGGTTGTAACTTTCTTATGCTGCCATAATACCTTACTCAAAATCTGTAAGACAGGAAAAATTCAGTTGCATTATCTTCCACAAAACCTAGAAAGTTCTAAAACGTGGAGGGGGGAGGGCAAGGGGAAAACAAATAAAATGTCTATTCCTTCTTTAACATCACTGCATTTCAATTGTTAAAGTCTATAATTTACGATTTTTCTATCTTTCTATCAGATTTCCTCTAATGGAACTGAGTGATATTCTAGCATAGATTGTACTATCTCTTAATACAGTGTCTAACTAGAGATAACAGTTTAAGAACTGTAGAAGAAAAATTAGCTCAGAATAAGAACATTTAAAGGGGTTAAAAAGTAGAGAAGCCAGGTGTGGTGGTGTACACCTTAATCCCAGCACTCAGGAGGCAGAGGCAGGGGGATCTCTGTGAGTTTGAGGCCAGCATGGTCTACAGGGGAAGTTCCATGACAGGCTCCAAAGCTACACAGAGAAACCCTGTCTCAAAGAGAGAGAGAGAGAGAGAGAGAGAGAGAGAGAGAGAGAGAGAGAGAGAGAGAAGGGAGGGAGGGAGGGAGGGAGGGAGGGAGGAAGGAAAGAAAGAAAGAAAGAAAGAAAGAAAGAAAGAAAGAAAGAAAGAAAGAAAGAAAGAAAGAAAGAGAGGAGAGGGAGGGAGGAAGAAAAGAGAGAGAAAGAGAGAGAAAGAAAGAAAGAAAGAAAGAAAGAAAGAAAGAAAGAAAGAAAGAAAGAAAGAAAGAAAAGAAAAGAAAAAGAAAAAAGTAGAAAAGAATACCAGATACATTATCACTCAGAAGCCTAAGATAGGAGACTAGTAAATTCAAGGCCATGTGAGCTATACACTACATTTGAGGCTAGTGTGGACTACAAGGCAAGAACAAGTCTTAAAAGATACATATTCAGTTCAGTTCCCAGCACCCATATTGGGCAAATTACAACTGACTCTAGCTATAGGGGATTGGAACCCTCTTCTGGCATCCACAGGCACCTATACTTATGTGTGCATGCACACATACACATTAAAGAAATTTTTTTAATTACATATACATACATACATAAAATTTAAAAATAGCAAAAATATACATACGTACATATATGCACCACACTGTTAAATATTCATGATTTCTTGCCTTATTAAGTTTTCCTATGTTCCATTTCTCCCTCTTCTACATATTGCTACCAAAATAATAACATGCAAGCTTGAATGACAGCAAAACATAACAAAACAGAAAACTAGATCCAAAATATCAACTCTCTAAAATGTTAAGATTCACTGGTGGGCCTAATTTAAGAGTCACTGCACTTAACAAGTAGATTGAGAAAATAGTTATATATGAAGAAGAGAGGAGAAAGTTTAAAAACAAACAAACAGAGTGTCCTTCTTTCCTTTCTGCTGAGTACCAGCTCCTTGCGGTTGAAATGGGCAAGTTCATGAAACCCAGGAAAATGGTGCTGGTCCTAGCTGGATGCTACTCCGGACGCAAAGAACATCGTAAAGAACATTGATGATGGCACCTCAGACCGCCCTTACAGACATGCCCTGATAGCTGGAATTGACCGCTATCCCCGAAAAGTGACAGCTGCCATGTGCAACAAGAAAATCGCCAAGAGGTCAAAGATCAAGTCCTTTATGAAAGTTTATAACTACAATCACCTCATGCCCACAAGGTACTCTGTAGACATCCCCTTGGACAAAACTGTTGTCAACAAGGATGCCTTTAGAGACCCAGCCCTAAACGCAAGGCCAGGCGGGAGGCCAAGGTCAAGTTTAAGGAGCGATCTAAGACAGGGAAGAACAAATGGTTTTTCCAGAAGCTTCACTTTTAGGTATATTTTTGTTACCATCATTTAAAAAAAAAAATAGTTTCAGAGAAGACCTATACAAAATTGCTAAGTTTTAAATTGAAAGGAAACAGTATCAGATAGAAAATCAGAACCTTGGCAAGACAGAAAACGTAAGAAATGTCTGAGCACATATACTTTGTCATTTATTTATTAAACGTCTAGGACAGGTGGGGCCCTTTAGGCAATGGATGGGTTTCATAATGTTTTATTCATTTATGCTCTATTTTCAGGGATGTCTTCTTTATCACTGTTCCTATATATCTACACCCCCAGCCACAAATCACTTTACCTCTAAAATTGTATTTTAAAATCTTCATTATGAAATCAAAGCAAATAAAAAGCAGCTTAGTAGACATACAATATTTATTAAATACTTTTAATTACTGAGTATAAAATCTAACAAGGTGTAATTCAGACATCAATTACCTTTTCTTCCTTCCAATTACTTAATAATCAATCCCAACTGTGTGACTATGTGGCAGGAAGGGGTGCCTACATGTGAATATACAGATGTGTGTTTCCATGGACCCACATGCAGAGACCAGAGGAGAACGCTGGGTATCTTCTAGCACTCTCCCCTTTAATGGCCTTAGACAGGGTCTCATGCTGAACCTGACACTCACTCTTTTGGCTAATCTGGCTGGTTGGTGAGCTCCCAGAATCCCCCATCTCCTCTCACCCCCTCTCCACCCTCAGTGCTGGGGTTACAGGCATCATCATGCCCAGCTTTTCACTTGGGTGCTGAGGATTCAAACTCAGATCTTCATGTTTGCAGAGCAAACTCTTACCCACTGAGCTGTCTTCTCCACCTGACTTTTAAGACAAGGTCTCCCCTATAGCACAGGCTGTCCTCCAATCCGTAATTCCTCCATTTCAGCTTCCCTGAGTGCTGCAATTACACCACCACAATTGGCAAGTTCTGACATTTCTATTCCTAACTGTATCTTATGTCTATTCACTTCTTCCAGTCTCTGTCTTCCACACTAGGTCAGGTATCCAACATTTCTTGCCTGATTACTAGTCTTCCCCTTTCTCATCCAGCTTTTAGAACAAACTGGATCATAACACTATTTCTTCTCAATTTTAAACTTTATTTTATGATATATATATATATGCCCATGCCTGTATATGTACACAGAGGCCAGAGAGGGTATGAGACACTCTGGAGCTGAAGTTATGGGCAGTTATGAGCTAGGTATATATCTTCTGAAAAAGCAGCAAGTGCTCTTAATCATTGAGATATCTCTCCAATCCCCCCCCCCAAACTCTCTTTTCTTGGCTTCATATTGCATTTTGAGTAAAATCCAAACTCCCTTACTGTAATCTGGCCCTCACTTGTTCCACTGGAACATGCTATTCTGTTTATTCATGTGGCTGCTCCCTTCTAAGTATTCACATATCTGTATGTTACATCTTTAGAGTGTCTGGCCTGAAGACTTTTTCAGTAACAGGTCTCTCTAAAATCAATCAAAGCATGTGTCATAAACTAGAATCCTGGTTGCTGTGGATATCACTCTATATAAATAAAACACTGATGGCCAGTGACCAGGCAGGAAGTATAGGCGGGACAAGGAGAGAGGAGAATTGGGGAAACAGGAAGAAGGAGAGAGACACTGCAGCCACCACCAGGACAAGCAACATGTAAAGACGCCGGTAAGCCACCAGCCATGTGGCAAGCTATAGATTTATAAAAATGGGTTAATATAGATAAAAGAACAGTTAGCAAGAAGCCTGCCATGGCCATACAGTTTATAAGTAATATAAGTGTCTGAGTGATTATTTTATATGTGGATTATGGGACTGCGGGGCTTGGTGGAACCTGGAGAGAAGCCCTCCAGCAACAACTGGCGCCCAACGTGGGGCTCGAACCCACGACCCTGAGACTAAGAGTCTCATGCTCTACCGACTGAGCTAGCTAAATTAAACCAATATGTATATTTTAAAGGTACCTTGACTTCAAAATTTGGATGTAAGGATATGTTACTTTGAAAAAGAGGTTCTGCTTGTGTTTCCACAGAAAGCCAGAGGCTATGGATTTGTTCCAGATTAAGATACATCAGGTTTGACCAGCCAAGACCCCCTGAAAGATCTCCGATGACACCATGGCCCAGATAATCTAACATCCAGAGCGGTTTCAAGGCAACTGGCTCACACAATACAGCCTCACAGACTACCCCATAGGCCTAAAATTTTCATTGCGTCCCCATAAGATACAGCGCCCCCCTCCAGCAGGAAGTAGTAAGAGATGCTACGCCCAAATTCCCAAATATACCAAGCTGGCTTTAGAGGTGGAATTGGCTCACTCCCCCTCTAAACCCAGACATATTTAAAAAAAAAAAAATAGTTAAGAGATTCTTGCATCCCAAATCAAAAGAGCCCTCTGGTGTGGAACAGAAAAAAAAAAACAATACTTTTATTTAAAATAGGTTGATTATAAATGTGATCTCTTTCTAAAAAAGAAAAGGGGATATGATATAGATATATAGGATATAGAGATGATAAGATAAAAGAGTAGATTAATGAACCTACTTTTAAAGAACAACTTGTTTAAAATGTTTTACATTGGTATAGATTTTAGTTTATGTTTAAAATGTTTTACATTGGTATAAATTTTAGTTTATTAATACAAACTTGAAGTGAATTTTGTTATACTGTATATATATATTCTTGTTTGAGGTATTATGTTTAACTCATTTAAAATTGTAATGGATAATTAAAAATAGATTAATAATTAGTCATCTATGATAATCATATTTCTAGCCATGTTAGTTAATTCTTCTAGGTATACATAGATATATTTCAGATAGATAGGTAATCTTCAAACACTTCATAGACCTAGAGAATATGGCATTTAAATAACTTAGAATTCTGTTGACGTGAGAAATAATTGCTCCTGGCTGCACCAATTTGATCCGAGATAATGTTGGGCTTCTAAGACATTTCCATTTGGAAGTTTGTCTTCTTGGCACAAAATGGCCTACTGGGCAAAGAACTGCCCTTGCCTTGACGCTGACAGTACAAATGCAATGCTGTCCTTCTGGACAAGCGGGACACAAGGAAAGTGACCACTGTACTCTGCCAAGACAGAGTAAGATGGTCTTTCAGAATTCCTGCTTCTGAAAATGGTCTGTCAGATACTCTAGGCCTGTAGCCAATTTAAATGCACCAACATTGCTGAGAAACATTAGGTGACTGTCCAGGCTGCCAGCTGTCTTGGTCTACTCTTGCAAGATTCCCGAAAGTTGCTTGCATCCATCTAACATTTCTCAGGTACCATTATATTCCTTCTCAGGTCTTTGATGTGGTTAAAGACTAGATAGTTGTAATTTCCTCAGTTATGATAAAAGATAAGTTAGATATAAAACCTTAAACTCACAAATATAAGATAGATAGGACATCTTCTTTAATATTTTAACTGTAATTCTTGCTTGATAATTGGGTGTTTTTTTTTGGTTTTTTTTTTTTGAGACGATAATTGTTTTGTTATATGTAATTTTACTATGTTAAAGTTAAAACCTTCCTTTTTAAAAAAAGAAGAAAAGGGGAAGTGCTGTGGATATCACTCTATATAAATAAAACACTGATGGCCAGTGACCAGGCAGGAAGTATAGGCGGGACAAGGAGAGAGGAGAATTGGGGAAACAGGAAGAAGGAGAGAGACACTGCAGCCACCGCCAGGACAAGCAACATGTAAAGACACCGGTAAGCCACCAGCCATGTGGCAAGGTATAGATTTATAAAAATGGGTTAATTTAAGATAAAAGAACAGTTAGCAAGAAGCCTGCCACGGCCATACAGTTTGTAAGTGTCTGAGTGATTATTTTATATGTGGATTGTGGGACTGCGGGGTTTGGTGGAACCTGGAGAGAAGCCCTCCAGCAACACCTGGTGCTCTTGTTCTGTGTTGTTTTGCACTTGTCATTTGGTACCCTATAGTAAGACAGCTCTGTGAGAACAGAGATCATATTGGCATGGTTTACTAGGATGTCTAAGAGCCAAATGAACAAGAACAATAATGGTGCTGAACAAAATTTTTATTTAACTGAAACCCCAAAGTGGGTTTTTCCAACATCTTAAATTGTGCTCCATTTAAAATAGTTTATGTGACTTAGTTTACCATGTTGGGGCAGGAAAGGTATGAAAAAATTGATTTGACAAATGCCTAGAGAGAATTTTTACTAAAAATAGAGAAAATAAAAACATTTCCATATGCAAATCCATGTTACTTAGGATGAAAATGATGTTACTCAGAAAAGAATAAAAATTTTAAATTTAAATTAAAAAAAAAAACTAATCATTAATAATCTTCCAAATAAAGCAAATCAGGAACATATTTAAAGGCAAATCATTCTGTTCAACTGGAATCTCCAGCTCATCCCTGCAAACCCCGCCCTCTCAGAAAAACCACCAGAAAGCCCAGTTCCTCATTCTTGGCGATGGCGGGCAGCTCCTCCCCTGAAGCTGCCAGCTGCCCAATCCCAACCTAAAGTGTTATAATTGGGCACAAACCCAGCTTGTGGTGGACATGTCATCACCCTCACTGACAGGGTATTTAAGCTCCCTCCTTTAGATCTAAGCATGTAGTGTCCCGCACCCCCCCCCCTTGCCCCTTCAACCCCCAATCTCTGAGGGCTGGAAAGTCATCCAGGAGTTGCTCTGCCCAAATAAACCTGTTTTTTTACTTTTTCAGTTCAGCTTGATCTGCCTTGCTGTGTCAGCCGAGAAACCTATTATTGGGTTACAGAAAACCTATTCTAAGAATATTATCAAGGCTAGGAATACAGCTCAGTGCAGAGTACTTACTTAGCACATAGAATGCCCTTCATTTGATCCCTAGCACATAAAGATTTTTTTAAAAAAGGAGATATTATTATCAACAATATTTAATAAGTTCAATTAATAAAATAAAAACATCTCCACTTCATAAAAACACCCAAATGGAACAAGATGAAATTATGCCATATAAATTGTTTATTAATAGATATCACATTTTGAAGACCCAATTTTCTATCAAAAAAAGCAGTTAAGTAGTATAAATTTGTTCTTGAGAAAACAGTAAACATCTAAATCCAAAACAAAAGTACTCTCTGTTCCTAAAGATTAGTCACAGAAGCTGTACTTGTGCTACTATAAATAGAAATTTATTTCCTCCTTATAAGTATTCTATTTTTATTTCTTTTATTATCTCTGTGGGAGTTCTAGATAACAATGACTTTATTATTGGGATAGAGCAAAAGAGAGAAGTGGGGAGGTGCTGGGTTCTTGCTTTCAGTTATCTAATCATATAAAAACACTCCAGAGGCTGGAACAATGGCTCAGCATTTCAAAGTACTTGCTCTCTTGAGAGAACCTGAGTTTGGTTCCCAGTACTTACAGAGTTGGGTGGGTTACAAGCAACTGTAACTCCTGCTCCAACGGCTCCGACGCCCTCTTCTGGCCTCTGCAGGCTACATGTGGTACACAAAAATGCACACACATACACAGAAAATAAAGAACTAAAAAAAAAAGTTTTCAGTTCATTCATCTTATCATGAAAGTGTTTACACTGTGTGTAGATGATTTCTACGATCCCAAGGGAAACTATTTTACTACTTGCAGAAACGTTTCATCATTCTGGACTGAAATAGCTATAGTAAATTAAAATATGATACCACTTATTAAGTTGGCAGATTTCAAACTGAATAATGCCAACAGCCAACTGGGATTTTAACAACAATAACAGAGGCTGAGGCACAGCTCAGTGGCTGAGCACAGCATATGAAACACCCTGGAATCAAACTCCAGGACCACATAAAAACAGCAGTAACAAAACACTCATAAATCCTATTACTACAAACTTACTGACAAAATTTAAAGGGGCCAATTAGTAATATGTTTCAAAATCTTTTAAATACCCATACCTTTCAAACTAAGACTCTCAGGGCCGAAGAGAAACTTGAGTGACTAAGAGCACTGGCTGCTCTTGCAGGGGACCCAGGTTTGACTCTCTGTACCCTCATGGCATTGCACAACCATCTGTAACTCCAGCTCCAAAGAATCTTATAGAGGCTGGAAACAAACAATTCTTTCATTCGATTACAGTCAAACCTCCGTGAAATAACTAAATCCTGTTACTTCTACAATAGTATAAAGTCCTTCAAGAAGTCATTTCCTTTGTGCTTAGTTTCCTCTGATAGACAATGATTAATTTTGTAATTTGTGCTGTTTTATTCATAGTCTCTCCAGCCCCAGAATGACCAAGAGAATAAAACTGTCATCCAGTTGTACAGGATCAGGAATGTCATCAATGGTATAGAATACTGAAAACATAAATGGTCTACACAACTCCATTTAATTTTTTTTTTAATTTACTTCAGTGTGGGTGTAAGTTTGTGTGTGTGTGTGTGTGTGTGTGTGTGTGTGTGTGTGTGTGTGTGCCTGCCTGAGTTTATGCTCACTGCAGGAGCCCACAGAGGCCAGAAGAGGGCATCATATCCCCTGGAACAATATTTACAGGTGACTGTAAGCCATCATGTGGGTGCTAGGTACTGAACCTGGGTCCTACGCAAGAACAATAAGTGCTCTGAGCTGCAGTGATACCCTTTAAGCAAATATTTTCACCCAAGACGTTAACTACCTATAAAGATCTACTTTTACAACCTATTTTCAACTTTCAATTTAGTCTATCTTGTTATTTCTTTCAATGTTTCATGCTGATACATGAATTTAACTCTTAAAATTTGGCTTACAAGCCGGGCGATGGTGGCGCACGCCTTTAATCCCAGCACTCAGGAGGCAGAGGCAGGCGGATCTCTGTGAGTTCGAGGCCAGCCTGGGCTACCAAGTGAGTTCCAGGAAAGGCGCAAAGCTACACAGAGAAACCCTATCTCAAAAAACCAAAAAAAAAAAAAAAAAAAAAAAAATTTGGCTTACAAAATAGTAACCTTACATTTTTATCAACTCTCTCCATTTTGATCAAATCTATTTATGTGGTGATATATTATGTACCCTAATAAAAATCTGCCTGAAGATCAGAGAACAGAACAAGCCACTAGATTAAAGATAGAGGCCAGGCAGTGGAGGCACACACCTTTAATCCTAGCACTCGGGAGGTAGAGATCTGTCTGGATCTCTGTGAGTTGAAAGCCATCCTGGATTACATGAGATTGACTCAGTCTAGAAGAGAAACAGAGTCAGTGGTGGCACACACCTTTAATCCCAGTACTTGGGAGTCACATGCCTTTAATCCCAGCACTTGGGATCTCATGTCTTTGCTTGGGAAGCACACATACCTTTAATCCCAGGAAGTGATGGCTGAGCAAAGAAAGGAAAGGCGTGAGGAGAAAGGGACTAGAGGTTTTTCAGGCTGAGGAGTCCTAGAGGTAAGGTGGTTGTGGCTTGTTCCTTTGTCTCTCTGATCTTTCAGTATATTCCCCAATAACAGGCTCTGAATTTTTTTTATTAAAAGACCTTTTAACATTCATGTAACATATTTACATTTTAAGTATTATGTTCCAACCACTGTTTAAGAGCTATTCTATCCCTGCACTTGAGTAACCCATCTCTCATAATCTTATCCTAGCAATTTGTAACTATAAAGTATCTACTTAATTTTCTTAATTAATTAATCTAATTAATTTTCTTAACCCCTAGGTATTTCTCTAGCCAAAATAAATTACAGGGGCTGAAGAGATGGCTCAGTGATTAAGATGAGGACCAAAATTTGGATCCCAGCATCCATTTCAGATGATTCACAACCAGCAACCCCAGGGGATCTGACACACTCTTCTGGCCTCCATGAACACTCACACACATATGGGGTGGGCACGCGCGCGCGCACACACACACACACACACACACACACACACACACACACACACCTTTAAAATGAATAAATATATAAAAGTATGTACTTTGAAAAAATAATAATCAGTATGTCAGCCAACAAAACTAATCACTTAGATTTCTTTTCAAGTAAGAATTTGGGATTAGCTGCAGGGAAGGAAAATTAGTATTCAGCCTCAGCTTTCTAGCCAAAGCCAAAATCTTCCCAACCATCTCCCAACTAATGGACAAAGAACAGCTTCAGCATACTGCTGTGGTGATTTCTTCCAATGGATTCCACAGTCTTTCCTACAAAGCATCATATTGAATTACCTAAGACTGCCAGGTCACATGATACTTAGCAGACTTGCCCTACTCTGCTTTATTCATAACAAATCCACACTCCTAATTCACCCCAGTGCTTTATTCTCCAAGGACCAATAAACCTGACATCTATTTACCATTATTTGTAAAGCTCTAGATAGAAAATAATTCTAATACTTCTATACAAATACCTGTTTTTCCAATTCACATGCTCTCTTGGATTCTTCCTTAGGTACTCATGAGAAGAAATTTAGTAAATACCAGTATGATAGTATTAAAAAAAAAACAGATAAAGAAATTTTTTACTATTTTGAGATCTTCATTGAGGTAACAGTTTTACTTTTCATTTTGACCCTGTAAACACAGCACTCTGAAACCAAATGTATTTTTTACCCCAGGGCATTTGACTAAGTATTTTTTGGTGATGGGCTAATGTGTCCATCACCAAAAAAGGAAGGAAGGAAGGAAGGAAGGAAGGAAGGAAGGAAGGAAGGAAGGAAGGAAGGAAGGAAGGAAGGAAGGAAAGAGAATAAATTTCTGAGTTGGTAGACATGCTAATTGTACTGATTCAATTCTTCAAAATGTATGTAAGATATAGATTATCAAAACATATCAAGCTAGGCATGCCTTCAATCCCAGCATCTGGTAGGCAGAGGCAGGCAGATATATCTCTGAGTACAAGGCCAGCCTGGTGTATAGAAGAATTTCAGGACAGCCAGGGCTATATAGGGGATCTGATACCTGTCTTGAAAAACTAAAACAAACAAAAATAAATCATCATATTGTACCCCATGAATATGTACAATTACTTTGTATCCATTTTCAAAATTCTTGGGAATCAAAGTCCCCAATTTAAAATTTATGTCTTTATATTATAAAACATCAGTAGCGAACTTCTGCCCTCCGGGGTCCTCCCATTGTGCTGTAAGCCTGTATTTAAGACCTCCTACCCCCTTCAAGAAATGACATTCGACATTTAAAATTTATATACATATATATATATATAATTGAATGAATACTGCGAATGTAATCTATGAATACCACAAATGTGATTAATATCATGAGTGTAATTTAAATAAATAAATAAATAAATAAATAAATAAATAAAGTCTTATATTTAACTCAAACATCATCTGAAGGGAATCATCCTGTCCTTACAATGAAAAGGATGTACATATCAAAAACTGAAGGAACCACCCTGCTGGATTGGCTGAAAAAAATAAAATGTGTGGCTGCAGGTCAGTAAAAGAAAGAATGATGGGATAATATCTTTTAAATGTCTCAGCCTAGAACAAAAACATAATTTTCTCTTACTTCATTGCTAAAATTGTCATGGGGAAGCTCTACAGAAGTTGAGTTTGTATGTGAAAGGAGAAACAGGTGTGACAGATCTGGCAGTCTTGCCCACAATTACTTTCCTTACATAAATTAAAATAAATCTTGATCAGCTTACTGACTCTTTGCAAACATTTGTGAGCATCAGATTTTCCTGTTTTTCAAGAATATACCTATTATACTTCCTTTTCCAGCGGACAGTATTTTAAAACTCAGAACACTATCAGTAACTGAAAGTTCCAAAAAGCCTACATCGCTATGAACTTGGCCTGATAAGATATTTTGAAACCTGATAAGATATTCTCACATCGATAATCTAACATTTCTCTAGTTCTGCATGATTCTTCAGTAGCTACCACTGACTAGGCTCTTGGGCCCATCCTAGCCTAGAACCTTATTAATCTATGACAGAAAACCTGAATCACTGCTGCAACTAGATATTCACTGTCCAAGATGAATATCAGCTTCCCTTTAAAATATAATGATTTTTATCTAACCAGAAAAAGTACAAAAAAATAAAATAAAAATTAATAACAGCTGGGTACAGTAACATATATCTTTAATCCCCAAAACAAGCAGACAGGCAACTGGGTCTCTGTGCATTCAAGGCCAGCCTTGTCTACATAAGGAGACTCTGTCTCAAAAATATTTAAAAAAATTGAAAATAATAAACGGTATGACTTGCATTTCTAATGCTGACAGTAATTTAGAATAACTTTCCAATTATGTAAACAATTACAAAAGCTAGGCAAAAAGTTTAAATCTTCTGACTAATGGCATTCATGAGTCATCAAGAACCAAACCAAAAGAAAAACAAAAAACAAACAAACAAAAACAAAAAACCAAAGCCCAGATATGGGAGGAATAAACAGCTCAGTGTTTTAAGCCACTTCTCCTCTAGACACTTGTTAATGCTGAAAATTCAGCTGAAGGCTTAGAAGCAGGGATTCTGATGGGCACAAAAGGATAAAAGAACTCAGTTGAACATGAGAAGGAGCCTATACCCACAAGGACTATTCCCTTGGAAGCCTAAAGTAAATTGACCATCTCTGGGATTACTGCCTGTGCTCAAATAGTCTTAGCACTTGAAACAGAGTAGGGTGATCAGAATCTCAGTGTTCTTGTCTTTTATTTCTCTGAAAATATTCAGCAGGTTTATTTTTTCAAGATTACTAACACATGAAGCTAGAGAGATGGCTCAGTGGTTAAAATCACATATCACTCTTGGATAGGAGCCCCGCGTTCAGTTCCCTGCACCTGTCTGGTGGTTCACAATTCTAACTCTCTAGCTCCACAGGATTCAGCAATCTCTTCTGAACTTACACATAGGGGTACCCCTCACACATATACACATAATTAAATCTTTTTAAAAAGAGTATTACAATGTAACTGATAAAAAATAACTGCACACATTTAAAATGTAATTATATGAGTCCTGGTATAGCAATCATCACCATAATCAGTATTATAAACATATGTCTTTTTTTTTTGAGACAGGGTCTTTATGTATAGCCCTCACTGTCTTGGTACTCTCTATGTAGATCAAGCTAGCCTTGAACTCACAGAGATCTGCCTACCTCTGCCCCGCAAGTGCTAGGATTAAAGGTGTACACCACTATAACCAGCAATATTATAAACATATTTCTTACCTAAGCTCTCTTTTTTTCTTTATTTGTTTTATTTTGTTTTTGTTTGTTTGTTTATTTGTTTGTTTGTTTGCGACAGGGTTTCTCTGTATACCCTTGGCTGTCCTGAAACTCACTTTGTAGATCAGGCTGGCCTCAAACTCATCAAGATCTGTCTGCCTCTGCTTCACAAGTGCTGAGATTAATGTTGTGTCTCATACATCTGGTTTGTCCCAAGGTTTTTTTAGATGCCTTTGTGATACTTGCATCTTTCTTGTTCCTACCTTACTATACCCTATTCCTACGCATTTTCTAGACTGCTTTCTATAAATAAAGATTTATGTTTGGGGAATTTTATATTAATATACAACATCTATTTTTGAAGAAATATTGCTTCTATTATGCATATACAGGTACATTTCAATTTGGTGATGCATTTATTCACTGAAGGAAGACATGTGGGTTGTTTCCAGGTTTGGGCTATTACAAATAAAGCTACTAAGAACATTCTCATATGAGTCTATGCATGGACATATAGCATGGTATTTTTTCCATATTTTTTCTTTTTTGTGGTACTGGATATAAAACACTGGACCTACTTATGTTAAGCAAACACTACCACTGAGCTACACCCTCAGCTCTATTTTCAGTGTATCAGATAATAGTGTTATCAATACCTAAAATACAAGAATAAAATGTTGAAATTAAAATAGACAAATAGGCAGATATTAACCAAAATAAAAGTGTATACCTCTATTCACTTCAAGTAGGTTTTCTAGTAAAATGCATTACCAAAAGAGACACTTCACAATAATAAAAAGTTTAACTTCCACATGAAGATGTGAGCATTTACTGCCTATTGGCGGCCTTAAAATATCACAAACCAAAATTGAGAAATAAAACTTGTATAAATATGTATTATATGTACATATCTGTGTGCTATGGCAAAAATAGAGGTTGTTTTAAACCCAAACTCATGCTGTGGCTTATTCCTGAATGTGAAGGTACTGAGAGGAAGTAGACCATTTAGTGGTAACTTCAGTCATGATGACTTCATTAATGAATTTATGTCACCAAAGCTGGTTACTGGTTACCTCAGTAATGAGTTACTATAAAGCAAGTTTAACTTTCTCTTGGCTCCTCTCCAGTTCTTGACCTCTCTTTAACACAGATTCACTTCCCTGTCACTTCTCACATGAATCTGAAACAGCATGAGACTCCAGCCAAAATCGAAGGAGATGTGGCTCCTATTCTTAGACTTTCATTGAATACATGAATGAAATTCTCAAGAGTAAAGTAAAATATATACAATGAAATTTTAAGTTTTAACTATGGGATTGGTAACATAACATCAAGCAAAAAGTATTTGCATCATGGAAAGAAAAGGCAAAGAAAAGGGGTGAAAGCTTATTTAAAGTAATGACTAACCTGGGCATGGTGGCATACACCTTAATCCCAGCCCTTAGGAAGCAGAGGCAGGAGGATTTCTGTGAGTTTGAGGCCAGCTTGGTCTACAGAATGAGTTCCAGGCCAACAAGGGTTAAATAGTAAGACCCTGTCTAAAAAAAACCAAAAAGACAGAAACGTTACAAAATACAGGGAGAAAAATGTACAATCGGATCCATGAAGCAGATGATTTCAAATCAGTAGAACCTAACCAGGTCTACACCAAAACACATGGTAGGGCTGCCGAGATGTCTGAGAAGATATAAATGTGACGCACGATCCTGGTGACCTAAGTTAAATCTCCATAACTCACATAAAGGTGGAAGGAGAGAAACAACTCCATAAGGTTGTCCTCTGACCTACACACACATACAATGGGCACCTGTGCCCAGGCACATCATACACACAATGATAAATTTTAAAATTATTTTAAGAAGCACATTGTACGTAAGAGAGGGAGAAATACACAGTGAATGTCTCAGCAGAAATTATGTAGGCAAACTAACAGCAAGATACATTCAAAGTACCAAAGAAGCTGTGTGTGGTGGCTCACGCCTTTAATCCCAGCACTCAGGATGCAGAAACAGGTTGATTTCTGTGAGTTACAGGCCAGCCTGGTCTACAGGACAGCCAGGGTTACATAGAGAGACTACTCTGTCTCAAAAAACAAACAACAAAAACCAAAGTGCCAAAGAAAATGATTGCCAATGGTAAATACTATACTTGACAAAGCCTATCTTTAAAAAATGAAGATAAGGGCTTCACTAAGACAAAGACTGGGGCAGTTTATCACTACTACAACTGACTTATGAGAAGAAATATTAAAAGAAGTTCTTTAAGTTGTAAAGATGCCTAAGAACAATGGAAAAGCATATCAAAGTATAGATCTCATTATTAAAGACAAATACATAAATAAATATAGAATAACTAACCTTGTCATTGTGGTCATAAATCATTTTCAACCCTACATAAAAGTTAAAAGACCAAAATGTTAAAAAACAACTAAATAAACTATAGCAAAAAAAAAAAAAAAATCTGCTGACAAGCAATAAAGATATCTGTTATCAATAACATCAAGTTGTGACAGGCAGAGTACAAGTATACTTTGTATGTAACTGAATATTTTATATAAAAATAAACTGTAATGATTAAATTTATGCAAGATTCATAATAAACACAAAGAAAACCTATACAGTATAGAGGAAAAAAGGCTAAAAGAAAATGTATATCACCACATACTGTAGATGTAACCAACCGTCTTAAAAACACAGAACCAATGTAAAAGAGAAAGCCAAGAGGTCAGAGCTCAGAGCTAAAATCTTACCTCCTGCAGTGCTCCTAGCTTCCCAAAAAAGAGTTACTTCCTGTGTGTCTGTCTTTAAAGTCTTTCTGTTCTGCCTTCTCATTGGCTGTAAACCCAAACACATGACTGCCTCGTCACTGCCTGTAAGTACCGTCCTCCAGGTCTTAAAGGCGTATGTCTCCAATGCTGGCTGTATTCCTAAACACACAGAGATCTACCTAGCTCTTCTACCAAGTGCTGGGATTAAAGGTGTGCGGCGCCGCCGCCGCCGCCGCCGCCGCCGCCGCCGCAGCCACCACCACCACCATGCTCTTGCTATGCTCTAATAGCTCTGACCCCTGGGCAACTTTATTAACATACAATGAAAATCACATTTCAGTACAAATAAAATACCACCACAACATACAACCATCAAATCACAAATAAGACACCAAGAAAGGGCAAAAATAAAAGGAACTACAAAACAGGCATAACAATGGCAATAGTTAGTCCTTACCTACTGTGACACCTAATCTTGGCTGTCAACTTGACTATATCTAAACTACTGTCAACTAAAGCCCAGCTGCCTGGCACTACTGTGAGAGATTCTCCTGATTAGACTATTTAAACTGGAAAACCTACCCTAAACCTGGGCTACATTTTCTGGTGGCAGCCTACACAAATGGATATGAAAGGAAACTCTTTTTGTCTGCTTGCCCTTACTCTGTAAGCCATCTAATGTCTGCCTCACAACAGAAAGACAGATAGTCTTGTAGCTGTTCTTGAGGCTGACATCTCAGCAGTCTCAATCAGGCACTGGATTCTTGAAGAGCTGCTGATCCTCAGCCTATGCCGAAATCCTGAAGAAGTAGGTTCTATTAACCATGAAAAAATGCCTCAGGAGCAGGACAGATGAACTTTCCTTTTGTGAGTGTCATGCTGGGAACCTGGAGCCTTGTGCACACCTTGTGTATAAACTATATATATATATAAACTACAATAAACTCAGTATAATTCAATACCTCATTGGCTTCATTTTGAAGTCCTAACACTGATTTTATCAGACCTTTAAATGTATAAATGAGTAAGTATGTAACAATTTTGAATTATTTAACTTAGATAAAACTTGTCAGAAAAAATGTGATCTATCACTTAATCACTGAACACAAAGGTCTACTTTGGTGATCTTACTTTAACATTGGTTTAGTTTCACAACTATAATTATTTTACATGTATGATGAGATTCTTTTTCCAAAATAAGCCATAATCATCTCTTTTGAGCATAGAGGGACAAAATGCAATACAAGAAATGCTCTGAAACCAAGCTCCAGGGCATTTTACATTTTCAAGGGAAATTTTTAAGTTGGAAAAAAAGGGGTTGAAGGAAGATAATTGAGGAACTTTGATAGATGATAAAAATAATTTCACAGTTTCTCAAAAAATGGAAAACAGAGCTGAGGATATAACTTTGGAGAAGATCACTTGCCTGGAACACAGGAAATCCTGGTTCAATCCCTGGCAATGCAAAAAACCAACAAAAGTAAATATAAATAGACTATGACTCACCAATTCTACCACTGAGTATATATCCAAAGGAAATGAAGAATATCTCAAAAAACATCTACACTCTCATTTTCACTGCAGCCATATTCACAATATCACAATAGGTGATAACAAATAGATAAAGAAATGAGAGGGGTGGGAGAGGTGGGTTGGAATTGCATTTGGCCTTAAAAAAGAAGGAAGTCCTCATGTATAACAATGTATATCAACCTGGTAGATATGCTAAATGAAATAAGCCAGGCACAGCAAGAAAAGTATCATAAACTTACTCATACATGGAATCTAAACTGAGTGATCTCATAGAAGCAGAGAATAAAAAGATGATTAATGACGACTAGGAAGTAGGAGTATGAGGAGATGTTGGTCAAATGATAGGAGTTCAACAAATTCACTGTATATCATGTCTTCTTGAGTTAAAAACAATGTAATATGTTGTATATTTGAAAACTGCTAAAAAAAAAAAAAGTGGCCAGGTGTAGTAGTATATGCCTGTAATCCCGACATTTGGAACAATGAAGCAAGTAGGATAGATCATTTTATATAAAAAGTTCAAGACCAGCCTAGATCACATACATAAATCCTACCAAAATAAAAAAGGCCACGTCTTTAATTCCAGCACTTGGGAGGCAGAGGCAGGCAAATCTCGGAGTTTGAGGCCAGCCTGGTCTACACAGAGTTCCAGGACTGCCAGTGACACACAGGGAAACCCTGTCTCAAAAAAAAACAAAGAATGACTATTGGGAGTGAGTGTGATCCTTTCTGAAGCCTGCTCCACAGAAAGGAATTCATTTCTGATGCTGTAAACCTAGTCAAAAGCCCATGGAAAAAGTCACAAGCTCTACAGGACAACCTATTAATGTTGTTTTGCTAAATGGATATGGTATCAAACTGTCTTCTAAATATTTGTGTCTAAATCCATAGACTACTGCAATGCTCAGCCTCAGCATAGCAACTTTTTACAAATGGGCAGCTGTTAGTGCACAGACTTACAACTGTTCCAAAGTACAGAGAATAAGTGAATGTCCAGTGCTTGATCCTAAAAAGTACATCTAAATCACCTCTTCCAAGTCTCAGGGAACATCAGGGAAGAGGCCAAAAAAGGACTTAAGAGACAGCAGCTGGAGAGGAGTGCTTTGGGATGTCTTTCTGTATGCTATGAATGTGTTGTTCTCATTGGTTGATAAATAAAGCTGTTTGACCAATGGTGAGGCAGAATAAGGTTAGGTGGTACACTCAAACTGAAGATGGAGATGAAGAAGGGTGGAGTCAGGAGAAATGCCAGCCCGTCACCCAAGGAGCAACAAGATGCCACCAGACCAGTAATACCACAGTCACATGGCAACATATAGATGAACAGAAATGGGTTAATTTACGATGAAAGAGCTAGCTAGCAAGAAGCCTGAGCCACAGGCCATATAGTTTGTAGTTAATATAAGCTTCTGTGTGTTTATTTGGAAACAAGTGGCTGTGAGACTAGGCGGAACACAGGAAAACTTCCATCTACAGAGGAGTGCTGTGAAACACTGCCTTCTGACATGACACAGCCATATATATACTCAGAAATTCAATGTAGCTGTGCTTACTTGCACAAGACTGAACCTATCGTCATTCAGCACGCACTGAGAAGAGGCTCCTGAAGTCTCTTTACCCTCACTGAGGGACCATTAACTGTCACTGGGGAAAAGTATTATTTTCTTCAGTGTAGTCACTTATCACTTGCCTATGTTCTAGTAAATAACTCTAACTCATGCTCATGCAAGCGACCATAATCAAACTCAGTGGGTCAAAAAAGAGAAAAGTCATCAAAATGGGAAGAGGCTTATTGGAAAGAAAGATTCAGAAGAAGTGCAAAGGTAAGAGAAGGTAATGGAAGGGATAAAATACCCAAAATTTGGTATGTATATACATAAAATTATCAAAGAAAATTTTTAATAAAAATTTTAAGATTTATTTTATTTTTAAGAGAGGGGTGTGTGTGTGTTCGTGTGTGTGTGTGTTGTGTGTGTGTGTGTGTGTGTGTGCGCGCGTGTGCGTGTGCGTGTAGGTTTGGGTACATGTGTGCAAGTACCCAACGAGGCCAAAGGCATCGGATCCCCTAGAACAGAGTTACAGGAGGCAATAAGCCACTGACATGGGTCCTAGGAATCAAACTCAGGTCCTTTGAAAAAAAAGAATGCATTCTTAACTCCTGAGTCTTCTGTCCAGTCCTTTAAATAAAAATTCATAAATCATTGAAATAGCAGATTTTGTGTTCTCACTATCAAAAAAAAAAAGATAGGTGAAGAAATACATATGTTAAAAATCTTGATTTAGTGATTCTACAATATAACACATTTCAAAATATCATATTGTACTCAATAAATTTAATTTTTATTTATTCTTTATGTCTTTCATATTATGCTTTCTGATCCCACCCTCTTCCCCCACCTCCCAATAAAATAAAATGAAATTTAAGAGGAAAAAAAAAAAGGAAGAAGAGGAAAATCTCGTCATGGAAACTGCAATGTGACACAGTGAGTCATGCAGTAAACCCCTTTATCCATACATTTTTACGTGCTGGCATTTATCGCAAAGAATCATTGGTCTGGTTCAAGACCCCTGGTCTCTATCATACCATCATGCTGAGCCCTCACTGGAGCTCTTCCTGGATATCCCTTTGCTGCCCTGTGTTGTAGAGATCCTGCAGCCCTGGGTCCACAGGACTGACCTCTGCCTCTTTCAATGCTCCAGCAGATCACAGATGGGGTGAATGGTGGGGTGAGGCAGCACATGACCCTGGTTCTGGGCCTAGGTCGTTGCAGGGTTGGTCAGTCCACCAGCTCTCCCCTATCTTCACCACCAGGATGAGCTCTCCAACCATTACCCTGGCCAGTTCACCCCTGCAACCATGAGCAAGGGACAGGGCCAGTTCTCCTGCTTTCATGTCCTCAGTTTCTCTTACATCGACACCTTCAGGGCAGGCTCTATGTTGCCCAGGAGAGATGTAGGGGCCACTTTCCCAAGTGCTGCAGCTAATGAGGGGAAGGACCAGCTCTTCCGCTCTTATGAACTCAGGGCCAGCTCTTCTGCCTGCTTCAGGTGGTGATGGGGGAAAGGCATTTCTCCCCCACCCATGATGCAACATGACAGATGAGTAGTGGGGACAGCTCTCCCATGGACATATCTACACCTCCAACAACAGAATTGGCTCTACTGTACTACACAGGCAAGGTGCAGGACATGCTCTCCTGCTCTTATGACTTCAGGGCCAGCTCTCCCACCTGCCTCAGGCATTAATGGGGTGGGGGTGAAGGGACACAAGGACATCTCGCCCCCACCCACCCCATGTAGCCACAAGACAGATGAATAATGGAGACAGTTCTCCCATGTCACAACTTCAGGGCTAGCTCACTTACACCTCTGCCAACAGCTCTATTGTGCTGACCTGGGGAGGTATTGCTCTCCTGAGTGCTGCAACTGGTGAGGGGTTGGGTCAGGACCCCCACCTGATGCAGGTGGCAAGGGACGAGGGGTGGAGGGAATCTTCCCCTCACCCGTGCCACAACATGGCATACGAGAGGGGTATGACCTGCTCTCCCATTCTCAGGCCCTCAGGGCCAGTTCGCCCATGTCCCTGCAAACAGGGTCAGCTCTGTTGTACAGCCCAAGTGAGGTGTAGGATCCTCTCTCCTGAGTGCTTCAGCTGACAAGGGGCAGGACCAGTCCTCCCTAGTGTAACAGTCAGTGAGGGGCGGGACCAACTCTGTACAGCCCTATCCCCTTTCCCTTTGGTGGTATCAGGAGCTATAGACATCAACAGAGACTGTGGCTACATCAGGGTCATGAACCCAGACATGGACCCCAGCAGGCCCAGACATCACCATGGCCCTGTGTGGCAATGAAGCCACCCATCTCAGCCCACTCCTCATCTCTTTCAGCTCTTCAGATATGCCTCTGTCCACAGACATGAGCCATTCTGTCTCTCTCCCATACCACTCCATACATTTGCTCACCAGAGCAGTGCCCATCTGCTTGGAGCCTCAAGGTGCCAAGTGGGAGAGTGTTTTCTTCTCAGAGTCTGGGGCGAAATGCCCCAAGCCTGTGTGTAGGTCTCCTTGTCCTGCTTAGAGTGTCATGGCCCTGGGCAGGGCCATGCTTCCTCATCACAAAGAGATCATAATAGTGCCCAACCACTTGGAGCCAGCTCCTAGTTGGTGTGGAGGTGCTGCTGGAGTCCTTTTGAAAGCTTGAGCTAGAAAGCCCAGGCTGCAATCCATTGAGTTCCACTGGCCCCAGCCACATGGCTTGGGGTGGGGGTGTTGCTGGAATCCTCTTGCAAGCCCCAATAAAGTTAATTTTTACATGTCAATTAAAAATGAATTTAAAAAGAAAACGAAATCATTTCAGCTCTTAGAGGAAATGGTTATAAATATTTGAAATATAAACATTTGAGAAAAACCACAAACACATGGTCACAAAAACAAGCCAGTTAAAATTCATTTGTGAAGACATATCCTCCAGACATCCCTTTCTCATAAACTTAGCAACACAGGGCACTATCAAGTTTTCCTAGCACAGCTGCATCAATATGTTAGCATTTGCACAGATTGACTACATGTTTTTCTCTCATTTTTTCAGATTTACTGCCATCCCTGACTACTTCTGGATGCTTATAATAATGATACATGGTATATCTTTACTGGACCCAATCTAACTAATTTAAATTACAGAAAAAATGTGACCCACAAATTAAGATCATAATACATAGCTAATGGATGACAAAGTTGCAAATACAGATCTCTTTATTCCAACTATGAGGCAATTATATAAAAACAAAAAATAAACACTTTAGTCATTCTCAGGTCAACAATGCCACAAGCAAAGTCCCTGCTAGTCCCACTTGCCCATTTAGTTGGCCCAATCTTGTCAATTAAGTGAATTTTTTAGATTAAAGAATATGTAATATTAAAGTTCTTTCCCAATGCCAAGACCTATATGTACAGTTATATGCTACTTTATAAAAAAAAAAAAAAAATTGACAGTTGGTGATGTAGCTCACTGTTAGAGCACTTGCCTAGGAGATACATAGCCCTAGGTTCCAGCCTGCCCACTCCCCACCCAAGTGAAGATATGTAAAGTAGTGTCATGGTCTCCATGACCAAGTGTCTCTGACTAGGAAAACTGGTCAGGATAAAAGAAATCTGGTCTCCCAATAGAACACTTAGCTGTCACTTGTCATAGGTTCAGTTTCCTGACTGTGGTCATGTTTCACTCTCTAACATAACTACTCTCTCTGCTACACGGCTCTACTGTTCTGCAATGTCAGCTGACTGCCTTCTCTGCTGTCTGGCATTCAACTTCTCTAAAGAAGATGATCAAACAAAGTTAACTCATCATTTTGTAAGTGTTCGTGAATCAGGCCAATTTAAAAGCAAGTGGCTTACTTACACATCATTGACAGCAGTTCCTATCCTGGTCCTGTGTGACTAAGTAGAAAGGACTTGTAAAAAGTATAATAAAGTACTGGGGGGAAAACTTACCAGGTAATGTGCTTCTCTTAAAAGTACCAGGATCAGCATGGCATGTGAGATGCCCCTTTTATGCCAATCCTTGGGAGGCAGACGCAGGCAGGTTTCTGAGTTTGAGGCCAGCCTGGTCTATATAATGAGGTCCAGGTCAGCAAGGGATATATAGTAAGAGCCTGTCTAAAAGACAAAACAGGGCCTGAGTTCAATCCCTAGAACCTGTATTATTTTTTTAAAAAGCCAGGCATAGTGGCATGCATTTATAATCCAGTACTGAGGCAAAAAAAGAAGCCTGGGTTTCACTGGCCAGCCAGTACAGCCTTCTTGGCATGTTCCAAGGCCACAGAGAGAATGTTTATAAAGAAAGAAATGAAAGAGAGAGAGAGAAAGAAAGGAAAGAAAGAGAGAGAGAAAAAAAGAAGGAAGGAAGAAGGAAGGAAGGAAGGAGAAGAGAAAGAAAGAAAGAAAGAAAGAAAGAAAGAAAGAAAGAAAGAGAAGAGAAAGAAAGAAAGAAAGAAAGAAAGAAAGAAAGAAAGAAAGAAAGAAAGAAAGAAAGAAAGAAAGAAAGAAAGAAAGAAAGAAAGAAAGAAGGAGGGAGGAGGGAGGGAGGGAGGGAGGGAGGGAGGGAGGGAGGGAGGGAGGGAGGGAGCCAGCAGCCAGCCAGCCAGCCAGCCAGCAAGCCAGCAAGCCAGCCAGCCAGCAAGCCTGGGTGTGGTAATGGCAGGAGGATCTCTGAATTTGAGGCCATTCTGGTCTATAGAGCAAGTTCCAGGACAACCAGGGCTACACAGAAACCCTGTCTCGAAAAATCAAAAAGGAAAGCAGCACATGAGGAATGGACAGAGAATAATAAAAGGGTTTAACAATGAATCCAAGTTCTTCCAACTGCATTTTTCAGAGATGGGCTATGGTTGTAGCTCCATCTCAGACAGTTTATCCATATACTTGTCTGTTTTATAAATCAAATATCATTAGATAAACAGCTTAAAAGCCTGGCCCACTCTCTCCAGAGCATAATCTCTTATTGTCATCCCATACCCTTAAACTTGAATGAAGCAAATCTCAAGCAATAAACTCATTTCGTATCATCTCCCTTAAATTCTAATGCTGGGTGTAGAAAACATTTAAGGAAAGGGATGAAGGGTGATAGCATACATCTACATTAAAGTGCAAAGGTGCAAAGGAAGCCAGGCATGGTGATGCATGCCTTTAATTCCAGCACTTAGAAGGTGGGCAGGGCTCTATGAGCTGGAGGTCAGCTGCCTGTCTACATAGCAAGTTCCAGGCAAGCCAGAGCTACATAGTTAAAACCTGTCTCAAAAATAAATTAAAAATAAAGTGGAAAAGTGCTGTGAGATATCTTTCTGTATAGTGTCTCCCATTGGATAATAAATAAAGCTGCATTGGCCTATGGCAGGGCAGGATAAGGTTAGGCTGTATTTTCAAACTGAAGACAAGACGAAGAAGGGTGGAGCTGGAGGAGATACCAAGCCACTGTCCAAGGAGCAACTTGTAATGGAACACAGGTAAAGCCACAGAATACATGGTGATACATAGATTAATAGTAAGTTAAGTTATACAAGCTAACTAGCAAGAAGCAAGAAGCCATAGGCCATACAGTTTGTAATTAATATTAAGCCTCTGAGTGATCATTTTATAAGCAGCTGTGGGACTACAGGGCCTGGTGAGACCAGAGAAACTTACAGCTATAATGGGCACCCAATGTGGGGCATTGATCTACATAGACCTGAAACACACAGAAACAGAGGCAAGAGCAGCTTCCTAGTTCATATCTCTCATGCGGGCCATGACACAGATGCTGCAGCATTCAAGCTTGAGCACAGAATGGCAGATTCCCGCCACGATACACAGAGGCATCTCCAAGCCATGCAGCATACTGCATGGTGGATTTAGCTTTTGCTAATACAGACCAAAAAAAAAAAAAAAAAAAAAAAAAAAAAAAAAAAGTTTCTGGGATACATACTGTTTGATAGAGGCATAAACCCACTGCTTCTCAGAGCTGGTGGTGAGTATAGCTCCCAGAGCTGGCGGTAAACATACCTCCACCATGTTGAAAAGCTGAGAGGGGTGGAGCCAGCAGCCACTTTTGTCCTAACTACACCATAGCAGTTTAAAATCTCTGCTGGTCAAAAAATGATTACAGATACACAATAAGACATATTCAGATACATAGGCTTTGAGAGAGAAAGGAGAAAGAATATAGATAGTCATAAAAATAAAATAAAATCTTAAAAATAAAATAATATATAAAATATTATAAATTATATATTATATATAATAATTATAAAATATATAAATATAATAAGCCACATAAAGATAAAAATTACACAGAGTCTGGATTATGTTGTCTTGAGGATTTTTTTTAAAGATTGATTTATTTATTTATTTATTTATTTATTTATTTATTTATTTATTTATTTATTTATACAGTGTTCTGCCTGCATGTATCCCTTCAGGCCAGAAGAGGGCACCAGATCTATTATGGATAGTTGTGTGCCACCATGTGGTTGCTGGGAATTGAACTCAGGACCTCTGGAAGAACAGCCAGTGCTCTTAACCTCTGAGCCATCTCTCCAGCCCCCGAGGATTTTTAACTGGAGAGAGACATTTGGTTTTAAAAGCTGCTGAGTTAAACTAATAATATATTTTAAAGGTATCTTGACTTCAAAATTTGGGTCTAAGGATATGTTGCTTTGGAAAGGAGGCTCTGCTTTTGTTTCCACAGGAAGCTAGAGGCTGTGGATTTGTTCCAGGTTAAGATGGATCAGATTTGATCAAGTGAGACCCCCTGAACCTTGACAGATGATATCTATCAACAAAGGTTATAGCTGGTCTTCCCAGGACTTGGGCATTATCTTGAATTTTCTCAGAATCCCCATAAGATTAACAGCACCCCCAATCAGTAGGAAGTTACCTGGAACAGTACTTCCATATTCCCCAAAAAATGGATTATGGATGTTTGTCTTTGTTTAGGGTGTTAGTTACAAATTGTTATTGGTCATAGTCAATCTCCTTCTAAAAGAAGAGGAATATGATATAAAAATGTATGATATAGAAATAATAGGACAAAAGGTTAGATTATTGAATCTACTTTAACCCAAAAAGCAATATTTAATCTCAAAATATTTTACTTTGGTATGGATTTCAGTTTATTGACACAAATTTAAAGTTAATTTTGTTTACTGTATATATATTTCTACTCTTGTTTAAGGTATTATGTTCATGCAACTCATTTAAAATTGTAATGTGTAATTAAGAAATACAGATTAATAATTAGTCATCTATGATAATCACACTTTTAGTCATGTTAATTGGTTTTCTAGATATGCAGAGATATATTTCAGATAGATAGGTAGTCTTCAAACACTACAGAATATGGCATTTAAAATGTTTTAAGAATTTATACTTTTCTGGACAGTGAGATACATATGCTCCTGACAGCACCAATTACTTCAAAGAGGATGATGGGCATCAAAGAAACTCATGGAGTTTGCTTTCTTTATGGCAAAAGTAAGCCACTGGGGGGAAAAATGCCCTTGCCTCAACTTGACCGGACACTATATAAACTGGACATGTAGAACCCATAGGAAGGTGACTGCTGAACTTTGCAAGGCGAGATGGTCCTTCAGGTTCCTGTTTCACAGAAGAAATTCTACAGGATACAGGGAGAAATGACTGAAGAACTTCTCAGAATGGGCATAACAGTCCTTAAATTTTCCTGCTTCACTGAAAGCTATTCCAGAAACTCTAGGCCTGTAAGCTAAAGATAGATGTCCCAACATTACAGAGAAACTTTGGATAACTGTCCAGACAGCCAGATGTCTCTGTCATTTCTAGAATTATGGGAGTTGCTTGCAGTACACTTCCTGTTTACTCAGATAATATTATATCCTTCTGGAATCTTTGATGGAGTTGAAAATTAGATGTTATAGTTTTTCTTAGTCATGATAAAAGATAAATTAGATATGAAACTTTCGACTCAATAAAACAGGATAGATGATAGAACATTTTTGCCAAATACAAATAGATATTGTAACTGTAATTCTTGCTTGATAACTGTTTTTTACATATAATTTTACTATGTTAAAATTAAAACCTTCCTTTTTGATTAGACAGAAAAGGGGAAATGCTGTGGGATGTCTTTCTGTATGCTGTGAATATATGTGGCTCCCATTGGATAATAAATAAAGCTGCATTGGCCTATGGCAGGGCAGGATAAGGTTAGGCAGTATTTACAAACTGAAAACGAACGAAGAAGGGTGAAGCTGGAGGAGACACCAAGCCACTGTCCAAGGAGCAACATGTAATGAGACAGAGGTAAAGCCACGGAACAATGGAGATACACAGATTAATGGTAATGGGTTGAGTTAAATTATACGAGATAGCTAGCAAGAAGCAAGAAGCCATAGGCCATACAGTTTGTAATTAATATTAAGCCTCTGAATGATTATTTTATAAATGTCTGCAGGGCTGCAGGGCCAGGTGGGACCAGAGAAACTTCCGGCTACAGAAAGAGGATTACTGAAGACATAGGGATAAAAAGGGAGACAGAGAGATGAAGAAAGTGGAATAAGAAGACCAACAGAAACAAATTGTGTATGAAAATACCATAAAGAAATAGATTACTGTGCATGTTAATTAAAGACCAAAATATATCAATCAAAAGTTATTATTTAGAGAAATGAATTATAAGGGTATATATTTCTGACTTGTCTTCATGGAATATCAAATCTGCTGTAACAAATATAACTTAAAAGAAAATGTAATAGGCTGCCATCTACCAAATCATACCTTGAACTCAGATTCCTCTTTGGCCTCATATTTACTCCATATTCTTCCTAAAACAAGTCTGTCACATAAACTTCCTGTTACAGAAGAATGCCCTGCTACACCCAAACATTTTCCAGTAGAAACAAACATCTCTAGTAGAAATTCATACTGTTTTTAAAAGTATCTGCCATGTCAGACACTGAGCTAAAGCTCTTGACAGAAAGACCACAGATTAGCAAACTGAGGCAAAAACATAAATACACATAAAAATAAATAAAATATTAAAAAAGTGCTACAGAAAAACAGGAAGGCAATAGCTAGGGGTTGTCAGATTTGGGCCAGAAGTCTTGGAGTGAGTGTCCCTTCCTCACCTCCCTTTCCATACAATCTCAACTAAGGAAATCTGGTCTAGCCACCCTTTTCTCCCTCCCTTCCTTCCTTTCATTCATTCATTCTTTTTCTCTTTTATTACTGTTATGTTGTGGGGGGGCAAAGTTTTATGTGTCACAGTTTGACCTCAAGCTCACTATGTAGATGTTGCTGACTGTGAACTCTTGACCCTTCTGCAATCTCTCCCAGGTACTAGGACTGCAGTCATGCAACTGGCAACACCTAGCTTGTGGGAGTGCTGGAGACACCACTAGGGTCTCAAGCAAGATAGGAAAGCGCTATACCAAACGAGCTACATCTCCAGCTTTCGTCACCATTTTGGACCATAGTGGGAATACAGAAGTTAGGAGGCGTGAGGTAGGTACTGTGGGAATAATACTAGCATGAATTCCAGAAATGCTAAAGACTATCAACCACATACTGATGAGATTATAGAATTATAACCATATATAATCTATATAGATTATAGAGTTACAACTCTCATATACTGTAAGAAATGGTACAACTACTTCGGGAAAGATATTGCCATTTCTTATCAAATGGAAACCTACAGCAGCCTAAGACCAGAAATACAACTGACAGGTATTTACTCAGGTGAAATTGAAAACAACTTTTTTTAACAATAAGAGTATTAGTAGCAGTGTTTTAAAATTCATTTTAGCCAAATACTAGAAGCAGTTCAGTTGTCTGTCAATAGAATGGGTAAGCGAACTGGTTTATTCACACAGTAGACTAATACAAAAGAAAGGGAGATAATATTCTAATAAAACAACATGGATATATCTAAAAATTGTGATGAGTAAAAGAAACCTTACAAAAAAAGAATTACATATCATGTGATTCCTTTAATGTTACATCCTATGATGGGCAAAATCAGTATATGGCAGGAGAAAAGTCAGAACCGTGACTTCCTATGGAGGACAGGAACAGGAAATGAATGGGAAGGACATAGAGGAACATTCTAAGGTAATGGTGACAGTCTTGATGAGGTTGAGTTGCAGGATCCGTTACTGCTATCACAGTAGTAGTTACAGAATCTTTTTTTTTTTTTTTTTTTTTTTTTTTTTTGGTTTTTTTTTTGGTTTTTCGAGACAAGGTTTCTCTGTGTAACTTTGCGCCTTTCCTGGAACTCACTTGGTAGACCAGGCTGGCCTCGAACTCACAAGATCCGCCTGTCTCTGCCTCCCAAGTGCTGGGATTAAAGGCGTGCACCACCACCGCCCGGCTGTTACAGAATCTTGAGTGCATCACTTGATGATTTCCAGTCTCATTATCTTCACCTATGTAGTTGTTGTGAGAAATTAATTAAGTTAGACCAGTCTGGTAAACAGTATCTGGTAATGCACATTTCTAGTTGGAACTATGCATTCTAACTGGCACTAACACATTTTTTAAAATTAAAAAGACCATTTTTTAGAAAGACCAAAAATGATTATTCTGTAATCCAATTCATACTGTGACAACTTGACCAAATGCTATACATACTCTTCACATTTTCTTCAGTTTTCTACAGCCAAATTCCTCAGATACGCAATCTGAATAGAAGATAGTATACAAAGAACAGTTTTTTGTTTTGTTTTTGGGCAATACTTAACTTGTATTTTCAAAATTCTTCTGTTTTTCACCATTCTAAATGAATTTTGTTGTTTCTTCTTGTTGCAAAAGAGAAAAAAAAGTTTTACTACCTTTAATTTTCAATGGATTTGTGTCTACTTGAGCTAAAATTATTTGGTAAAACATCTGTCTCAAAATTAAAACAAGTCACATTCTTTTCAAATTCCAGAGCAAACCATGTGGGACAATTATATAAAGCATCCATAAAATTCACTCCAGTCCTAACTGCTTTTTTCCACTGCAAACTCATTTTCCTACTGCTATTTTCTAAGTTTATTCAGACACTTGATTTCTCTCTGAATGTTACTAAGGTTTAGCTTTGGCTGAGAAAATACAAAAGATGTACTTACACCGACAACCAGACATCACTACCTACAAGCAGAATTTTTTTTTTCACTTATAAAACTTCTCCGAAACTATTCATTTTCTTTAAATAATTTTTCATTACAAGTTCTTAACTCTGTATTTTGAGTGAACATTATAACAGAATATTTGGTAGAAAGTGAAAGTACCTTGAGATCTCAACTTCCCAAACAAGTTGTGTTTTCTTCAAACCAACCAATTAACCTTGTCAACTAATAAAGTACATAAAGAACAACAACAGATCAAAGGAAAAGAGATGTATGTAATTGTCTCATCAGGGGAAACAAGCATTTGTCAGGGAAGATACAAATTCTTCCTCTTAATCTGTTAAGCAAACCACTGAAAAGAAAGGTCTACATTACTCAACAGTCTGCAAAAATAATAACAGTAACTCTGTTGAAAGGACTGTTTCTTTTTCCAGTTTCTAGAATTTCTCTACTCACAAAATAATGGGATATGTCTGGACAATGACCTCTCTTGCAATCTAAATAAATCAGGCAAAAAGAAGAGAAGACTTCAAATTTTTCATAATTCATATTTATGTTTGCAAAACCCCTGTGGATACAATGAAGACCAAAGGCAAGAGCCAATTTTTAATGTTTCAGATATATAATATAAATTAAATATAAAGTCTGATCTTGAACCAACCTCTATTAAGCAGGAGGGTAAACAAAGGAAATGGGCATATTCCTATATGTTAAATTAATATAATATTTCTGGATGACAATTTAGTGTAGACCCAAAAACTATTAAAAATATTCTTTTGGTCAAGCATTGGTAGCCCATGCCTTTAATCCAAGAAGGCAGATCTCTGAGTTGGAGGCCAGCCTGGTCTACAAAGTGAGTTCCAGGACAGCCAGGGCTACACAGAGAAACCCTGTCTTGAAAAAAATTTAAAAATAATAATAATAATAACAATATAATAATAATAATAAATGTTCTTTTGGTCTTCAGAACAGCTGGAACCAAGGGTATAAATGATATTTCCAAAAGTGTCTCCCTTTTCACTCTGAATTGGGTTCTATCAGGATTCAGTCCCCGAAACATATCAGGGAAAACAGTCCTTGGCAGCCTCATCCTAGTATTACTGTCATGCCAGTGCAAAGAAAGAGGCTTTGCTTGCTCCAAAAGAGGAAACTAAGGGTGACTCTAACTGGCTCCATTTAAGGTAGGGTTAGCGAAGCTGGACTGTTGCAAGAAGTCTTTCTACGGGGAGACAAAGAAGCGTCAACCCCCCACTTACAGAGCACCAATGACAGAACAAAGTATTACTCCACCAAAGTTCAACCTAAGGAACAAGTGGGTTTATTGAGCTGATTTACAGAGCAAGGGTGACCCCCAAAGCAGCCAGCAACACCGAAAGTCTCACAGCATAGCTGTAAAGATGGAGTCAGCTAACCTCCACACACACACACCTCTGAAGATCACATGAATTAGGGTAGAATCACATACTACTACTGGGAGATGCAGAAGTGAACCGCCAGAACCTCTGAAAAAGTCCAATGACCCACAACCCCCTTTCCTTCTATGTTGTATGGGAGAACATCAAGAGTCAAGAAGTCTGAACTTAGGAGTTTTTAAATAGTCACAGCTGCTCTGATAAAAATAGTGTCTGTAGTGCTCAGAGGATAGCACTGTACAACAAGGACTAACATTGCCTGAGACCACAGTACAAGATCTACTAAACTAACAATGCTAGGCATAAACTTTATAGATTTCCATAGGCAAACACGTATCATTTAACCCAGCAGTTCCACCTCTACGAATGAAAGTTTACATTGTAACTGTGCTCCAGACAAGGTTTTAAGCACTTACAAAAATTAACTCACTTAATCTTTATAGCAAATCTAGGTGGTAACTACTAGTAGTCACTATTACCTCATTTTATAGATGCAGAAACAGAACAATTAGATAACCATCTAAGGCCAGAAGTATTTAGAGGAAAAACTAGAAAGCAAACCCAGACCACAGGGATTCACCCAACGCTTTCAACTTTACTAACCCTCAACTTTATATAGTTTAAGTGATAATCAGACACTTAGCTAATAAACCTTAATACTGTTGTATTATATATTATGTCAAAAGTCTGTATTAAATATGCAATTGGCACAGATTGCATAAAGGAACAGATACTATGACCTTGTTTTATAAGAAGTAGAGCAACAATGCACATGCGCACACACACCACACACACACACACACACACACACACATATATATATACACAAATGTATATGTATAAGCATATATATGTGAATGCACACAAAAAAAATCTCAGGAAAGACCTTTTAAAATGTCAGCAGGTACAATGTATATCACTTTACCTTCACTGGGATAACCATGACCATAAAGGAACAACAAGGCAATAATTACTAGCAAAACCAGGGTGTGCAATCTCGATTCCTTAGAAGGACAGCAAGACTCCAGCTGAGGCTTACTTATCTACCATTATCAACCATTCATACAATTTCTTTGAGTCTTATTAACAAAATCTTTAATAGCTTCAAACCTCATGACCACAAGTACAAACACCCTTCGTAAACAGTGATTTTATCATACTATTTCTTTATAATTATACATTTAACATCACTTCTGGGCTTTTTACATAAGATCAAGTGTAGAATTATACATTTAAAATAGTTTCTACAATGAATCTATGCACTATGAAAATAAAATATTGCTTTGTTTTGGGCTTTGAATTAAATGCTTTGACAACTAACTATTCTGTTTAATCATTACAAGCAAAAAAAAAAAAATTTCAGGCCTGTTATTCAAGGGAGTAAAGCAGAAAGGATATGTCAGCTTTCCAAAACCATTACAATTTAGCTACACAAATTAATCAGCCCATAATCTAGACGCTTCTAGATTCAAAGTATTGTTTTTAAAAACTACATCAACTAACTTCATGCATACAGAGTAATAAAAATGTTATCATTATTTGTTCAGATTAAAATCAAAACAGAAAAGACTATCAGTTAAAAATAAATGTAAACTTACAGCTTTATAATTTTCCTTTAAAAATAGAAGCTATGATACCTGTTTAGCTGAACTATGATCTGTACATGAAAGTTAGGAGCATGTTTCAGAAAACATTGAAATTTTTTCAATGCTAGGACAACAGTGGCAAACAGGTACAAAATAAAGATGTTCCATCCCATCCCCCTGTGTTTGTGTGTCCCTTCTTGTGTTAAGTAGAGCCCAGTTAGTGCTGTTAAAAGTAAGGAATTGGGCTGGAGCTACAGCTCAGTGACAGACTCCTGCTTGGCATGCACAAGGACCTACCTAGATTCAATCCCAAGTACTACAAAGAGTAGGGAATGAAATATCTCCTCAGGCATACTTCTGACATCAACCATCCAAAAATCAGACTGATCCTTGGCCAGAACGTGAGATCCAGGAAAAGGGACCTTAAATAGACCTGACATTAATGGAATCATCTGCCAGTGCCTATGAAAGGTCTAGATACTGTCAGATGACATGTTGAAATAAGACATTCATCATATAGTAACAGACCATAAATAAGTAGGATGATATCCCTTTAAGAGACCACAGCCTGGAAAGGAGTAAGCTATACCTTACAAACTGAGTAAATGATTTGAAAGTACTCTCTGGCTTCATCACCCTTTTGTTTTCAACATCTAGAAAATCTTATTTCACTGTTCCAGCATTGTCTCAGAAAATAAAGGGAAGATTATTTAATTCAGGGAGATGTTGGGTCAGAATATTAAAGAAATGTATTATTCTATGATATCACTGAAGAAATAGAACTGAAGCCCTGAGGTCAAGCCAACCTTTCCCAAGTAGGGGCTTTCCTTACACTGTCAACTTTAGAGGACTGGAGTTTCATGTTATTAAAAGAACCAAAAAGTGCCTGTACTGGTACTTAGAAACAAAGTTACTGTGAAAAGTTCTGAAGAGACAGACAGTACAAAGCCATCAACTTCCTAGAATGTGTGAAGATTTTGCAAATATGTACTACTTCAACGAGACATAAAACAAATCAGCAATGTATAAAGGAATATGCACCAGGAATGTGCAACAGAACCACACAGCTGAGTCAAAGCTAAGTAGAAAAACACAGAGTGAGAGTAATGGAGTGGCATAGCACACCCTTAGTCAGGCCCTGGGTTCACCTCAGCACCAAAAGAAAGAAGAAGAGGAGAAGGGAAGGAAAGGAAACAGCTAAGCAAAGATTATAGCCACAGGAACACAAGAATTTAAGAGCTGAACAGAATGGGCCGGTCAAAAACCAAATGTACATAGAGATAAAGTCAAAAAGAGTAAACAGGTCATACAATCTGCTATGTAAGACAAGAGGAAAGAAAAAAAAAAAAGAGAGAGAGACTAGGCACCAATCTTCAATCAAAGGCATTCACCTGTTTTCTAGTAAAGCCAGCCTCCCCCGCCCCCAAAGAATTAACCTCATCAGTATTTGTAGCTAAGGAGGAGTAACATGGCTTTGAACGTCTTTAGCAGTGATTCCCTAGACTTCAACACTAAAATACAGTGTTTTACTCCCTGAAAGCTAATTCTGGTAGACATGATACCTATTTCTCCTGATTTCTACTTACAGAATACAAAGCAGAAATACTCTCTTTTTTGGAAATACTGAACATTAGATTAAGTTCTGTGCTTTTCATTCCTAAGGTAGAGTGTACACCTTATAAAACTAAAACCCGTTTTATTTATGTCACTTTATACAGTATTTTTCTATGGCTTAACAGTTGTCCTGGTTTGTTTCTCTATTACTGTGATAAAACACTGACCAAAAGCAATTTAGGAAAGGGTTTATCTGGCTTACAGGTTATAATCCATCATCCAGGGAAGTCAGGGCAGGAACTTTAAGGCAGGGACTGAAGCAGAAACTTTAAGGAATACCACTCACTGGCTAGTTCAGTTACTTTTTTTTACACAGCCCAGGCCCACCTTCCTAAAGATGGTACCATCCACAATGGACTGGGCCCTCCTACATCAATTAGCAATTAAGAAAATGCCTCCCCCCCAACACATGCCCGCAGGCCAATCTGATGGAAGCAATTCTTCAGTTAAAGGTTTCTTCTTCCCATGTGAGTCAACCTGACAACCAGAGTTATCCATCCCAAGAGTCTTTGGATAAATAAAAAAACAGGGCTGGAGATATAGCTCAGTGATAGAATGTTTATTTAGCATGTCTGTGTGTGTGTGTGTGTGTGTGTGTGTGTGTGTGTGATGACCTATGTGAAATCTCTAGTACAGGGAAGAAAAAGAAAGAAAGGGAGGGACGGAGGAAAAAGAAAGAGTGCAGGGCTGGGGGGTAGGGAGGGAGGGGAAAGAAGGAAGAATAAAGCAAAAAAGGCCTCCTAATCCTCCCCAACACCCAGAACTGGGAATTGAACCTGGGGGCTCAAACATGCTAGACAGGTGCTTCACTAGTGAGCTACAGCCACCGCCATTTTTCTTTGTTGTTGTTTGTTTGTTGTTTGTTTTGGGACTAAGTTGCCCAGTCAAGCCTTGAACTTATTTTTAACTCACAAAGCCTTGAACTTGCCCATCTGCCTGCTTCTGCCTCCCAAGCAGCTGGGATTATAGACATGTACTACAGGTTGAGCAAAGAAATTGTTTTTATGAAAAAGAGGGCAGAGACTCAGACAAAGGAAGCCATGTGCAGAGAAATGCAAAACATAGAATTATGGTGCCATAAGTGGGGAACCCCAAAAGCTAGAAGAAATGAATGATCTCCCCTAGAAGCCCTCAGAGGAAGTCGCCTCCTGACACCTAAACTCCAGAATCACCCACCAAAATTATGCAAGAATAAACACCTGTTGTTTTAAGCCACAAATTTATGATACTTTGTTATAGCAGCCCCAGGGGTGGAAACATGTAGCTATTATGCAATACATCATTAAGAAACAGCATTAAACTGGGTGTGGTGGTACATGTCTTTAATCCCAGCACTTGGGAGGCAGAAGCAGACAGATCTCAGAGTTCCAGGCCAGCCTGGTCTACAGAGCAAATTCCAAACAGTCAGGACTACACTGAAAAATCAAGTTTTGAAAAACCAAAAAAGAAAAAAAGGAAGGGAGGGAGGGAGGGAGGGGGCAAGGAAGAGAAGAAGAGAAAGAGAAAAAGAAAAAGAAAGAACATTAAGACATTTAAAAAAATGAAGATTACTTCTCTTTTATTTCCCTCTTAAAATGCAAGGTTTGCAACTACTGGTTGCATATATCTAGTGAGTTCCAGCCTAGCCTAGACTACAGAGATCCTGTTTTAAGGGGGGTAAAAAAAAAAAAAAAAAAGGAAAGAAGGAAGAAAAGTCAGAGCACACTGGTACATGGAGCTGGTCTTTTTTAGTTTTAATAAAATATTTTCAAAGTTTTCCAACCAGATAGTCACACCTATCACAATGAGACTTCTTAAATAGGGAGTTTAGTCTGTGGGCTCCAATTCCTATCATTCCTCCTACTAAAATTTTGCAATTTGGTTTATAAAACAACAACCAACTCAAAAGTCAGTTAAAAATGATCCTATATAACTTTTCAAAAGACAGCATCATTCACTAGAGTAAACCTGAAGTTCATGATTTGCCATTCAATAATGGAGTTAAATACAAGTAACAGGAGGAGGCCACACAGCAGAGGGAGCCTTTACTGGCTCCTCCTTATCTGTACATAGCATATAAGTAGATTATTTGTACCTTCAACCACAAAGCTCTTTAGTGATCTCAACTGACTACACGTGACACTGAGAAACATTCCTTCATTGTCTGTGATCCTACATCCTGAACTGCTCCCCACCATGTACCTGTATTGTCAACATGAAACTGAAAACTCAGATTTATAGTGATTTAAACATAAAATGTTATAATTTATCATGTTTAAAAAAACAAAACAAAACAAAAATACAAAGCAGCTCTCCAGGTCTGCTATAACAATCCTACTCTAAGCCATTAGCTATTCAAGTTCTAACTTTTTGCTAGAAAGCTTTTCTGCTACCCCTAGAACGTGGACCCTTATCCAAGATGGCTACTAGATTTCTAGCCTTTATATGAGAACACCCGTTTCTAGAGATAGCTTTTCTAGAGAAAAGCTGGCAATACACACCGATATCTTTTCAGAACACTTCTGAAACATTATATTCATCATTCCATTTATATCCAACTAGCCCAGACATAGTCACATGTTTATATCTATTAAAATTTTCAAGAGGGCTGGAGAAATGGCTCAGTGCTTAACAGTACTGGCTCTCTTCCAAAGGACATAGGTTCAATTCCCAGAACCCAACATATGTTTCTCCAGCTCCAAAGAGATCCGATGCCCTCTTCTGGCCTCCACAGGCACTGCATACACATGATGCACAGCTGCATAAATACAGGCAAAACATCCATACTCAAAAAAAAAAAATTTAAATCTAAACAAAAAATTTAATTTGAAAACAATCTTTCTCTTTTGCATACCATGTAACTAGACAATAATTAGGGGATCCATCACCTACAAGGAAATTAATATCTATTAGAGAGGTGAATGCTGCTCCCAAACTCACCAAACTTCACTGTTTCTTCTCTTTTCATCCCCCAGCCTGGCCCTTGGTCATTTATTCCTATCTCTGTGCCAACTTTCTAAAGACATTACACAAATAGCTCTATCTGCTCTAACAACTCCCAAGTCTATATGCTTAGTCTCTACCTACTCTGTCTTTTCAGACTTCATCTGGATGGTGCTCAGAAATAGTGTCCTTCAGAGCATGTGTGGCTGTTGCCATCTTAATGAGGGCAGCTTGCTTACCCACACAAGACCCTCAGAAGGAGTCAGGGGAGGATCATTAGATCCTAACCTGAAATTATAGCCACTCCCCTGCACACTGCACATAATTATGCTCAGTTAAGCATTCTTTTCTTCCTACCTAATAAGCAACTGGTTACTGATAACTGCCAGATACATCTCTAACCTTCACCTGTCTCTGCTCCTGGCCCATGTATTTAAACACCCAAAGAATAGTTCTACCTTGATTAAAGACACTCACATTTAACATGTCCAAAATTAAGTGCAACCCTTGCCTGCATTTATACAACATTGCCCATCCAATTATTCAGGTTAGAATCTCTGTTACCCTCAACTACTTATCCTACTTTATCCCTCATAGTAATTTATCATAAACGTTTACTAATTTCAGCTAACTCTAACATCCACACCCTTCTTTCCACAACAAGGGCTTCTTCTGTCTCCAGCTCACTGCCACTTGAGTCACATTTCTATTAATCTTGCTTTTCAATAAGTCTCATTTTCATGCCAGTGAGATGGCTCAGCAGGTGCTTGCTGCCAAGCCTGATGACCTGAGTTCAATCTCCAGATCCATTTTGTAGGAGTGCCCACTCCAGCAAGTTGTTCTTGGACCTCCAGACATACATACACACACACACACACACACACACACACACACACACACACACACACAGAGTCTCAAAATATATTTCATTTATGCATGAATTTACCTTTTGCTTATTTCACCTGCAATATATTGTTTAATACCTACAAAGCATTTCAAATTCTTTCTTTCTTTTTTTTTTTTTTTTTTTTTTTTTTTTTTTTTTTTTTTTTGAGACAGGGTTTCTCTGTGTAGCTTTGCACCTTTCCTGGAACTCACTTTGTAGACCAGGCTGACCTCAAACTCACAGAGATCCGCCTGGCTCTGCCTCCCAAGTGCTGGGATTAAAAGCATGTGCTACCACCACCCGGCTTCAATTACTTTTAATACTCTGAAGCACATTGATTTTTAAAGATATACAAGAATCTTAAAATGAATATTAAACCTAAAATTAACCTAGTTTAATAATATCTAGATAAATAATTTTTGCCTGAACCACATATTAAACTTTAGGACCCTGTGATGCTAGACAAGAGCTCTATTACTAAACTATATCCCTAGCTAAATGGATCATTTCTAAATTTATGAACAGCAGAAAAATAAACATAAAGGCATATAAAGACATTAATTCAGTGCTTAAATTTACTTTGACAAATCTCAATAAAACTAAAACAAAGTAATACAATAAGAAAAGTAAAGTGTGTGTGGTTTTTTTTTTGTTTGTTTGTTTGTTTGTTTTTGGTTTTTCAAGACAGGGTTTCTCTGCGTAGCTTTTCGCCTTTCCTGGAACTCACTCTGTAGCCCAGGCTGGCCTCGAACTCACAGAGATCAGCTTGCCTCTGCCTCCCGAGTGCTGGGATTAAAGGCGTGCACCACCACTGCCCATGGCTACAGACTGTCTTTTAGAGACAAATTATACTTCCTAATTATTCCACCACCATCCAAATAAAGTTGTAAAATGAAGGCTTTTTTCGGGGGAGGGGGGACAATGTACGTGTGTACATGCGTATGGAGACCAGAGGTGGTCATGGGTGTCTTTCTCAATTGCTATCCACCTTATTTCTTTAAACAGGGTTTCTCACAGAACCTGAAACACACTGATTCAGCTAAACTATCTAGGCAGGAAGCTCCAAGGATTTTCCTGTCTCTTCCTCCCCCACACTTGGATTACAGATGCTGTGCACAGCTGAGCCTGGCTATTTTCATATGGGGGGTAGGGATCTGCACTCGGGCCCTTGTGAAGCACTTTACCAACTGTACCATCTCACTATGCCTGAAAAATATAGATTTAAATGATGAATTATCAAAATCAAACTATCATAAAATTCAATGATTTTTAAGCTATGCTCTTATAAATGACAGCATCAGCATAAAAAGCACAAATCTGTGGGGGGAAATAAGTGTTCAATAATAAGAAAGTCAATAAAACTGATCCTCAGAAATATAATTCTATCACTGAAAATTATGTTTTCTGAAACTGCATATACTAAGAACTTCCTTATGTCATCAATGTTAAGAAAAAATAAAGAGGGCTGGAGAGATGGCTCAGAGGTTAAGAGTATTGGTTGCTCTTCCAGAGGTCCTGAGTTCAATTCCCAGCAACCACATGGTGCTCACAACCATCTACAATGAGATCTGGTGCCCCTCTTGTCATGTAGACATACATGCAGGCAGAACACTGTACATAATAAATAAATCTTTTTTAAAAAAGAAAAAAATAAAGATACTAAAAACACATTTTATCTTCCTGATGGTTTCTGGACTTTATATGTTGACACAGTTACAGATTTACCAACAGTTAAAAGAATAACAGACACCATGGACCCCTTTACCTCATTTCTCTCAACAGACAGCTGCATCCTTACAGTACAGAATCACCATTAGGATGCTGGTATCATATAACAAGCCACCATTCTTACTCAGATTTCCCCATTTTGGAGAGAGAGAGAGGGAGAGGAGAGGGAGAGGGAGAGGGAGAGGGAGAGGGAGAGGGAGAGGGGAGAGAGAGAGAGAGAGAGAGAGAGAGAGAGAGAGAGAGAGAGAGAGCGCGAGCGAGCACATGCCTTTAATCCTAGCACTTAGGGGGCAGAAACAAGTGGATTTCTATGAGTTTGAGGTCTGTGTCGTCTACATAGATAGTTCTAGTACATCCAGGACTACATAGTGAGACTCTGTCTCAAAAGAAGGAAGGAAGGAAGGGAGAGAGGGAGGGAGGGAGGAAGGGAGGAAGGAAGCAAGGGAGATGGAGAGGGAAAGAGAGTGAAGAAGAGAGAAAGGAAGGAGGAAAGAAAATAATGTAACTGGGGTCAGCAAGATGGTTCATTAGATAAAGGCACTTGCTGCCAAGTCTAATGACTTTATTCAATCCCGGGAACCTACATGGTAAAAGGAGAAAATCAACTCTGGAGAGTTGTCCGCGCGCGCGCACACACACACACACACACACACAATCACACAATCACACTAAATAAAGGAAAAAAATAATTAATTAATTAAAAATAACTCAACTAAAAGTATTCTTAATGGCTAAGACACTTTAAAAATACCAGTAATGATTGCCTGGTATTACACCTTTAATCCCAGCACTTGTGAGTTCAAGGACAGCCTGGTCTACATAGTGAGTTCCAGGACAGCCAAAGCTACCCTGTCTTGAAACACACACACACACACACACACACACACACACACACACACAACAGTAATGTACTGGCTGAATAATACCAGGTACACTCTGGTATCAAATACACAAAGATAAGTACATTATCATAACCTGATTATCTTTTAAATAGAGTTGAGTAATAAAACCATACTAACTCCTGAAGACAGTTGTATAATAAAGGTTAGAAAAATCAATTAGATTGATTCTTTACTTGTAATTTAAGTAAGTACATACACTTTGTAGATTTTCATCCTACACAACTCAGGTAGTTTGGAAAACTCAATGACAATTTTATATAAACTTAAGCAGATACTTGACCATGACCTAAGAATTTTGTTTTAACCCAAGACAAATGAAAACATGTCAATATTCAAAGATCTTCTCAAATATCCACATCAATTTTATTCATAATAACCAAAATCTGGAAGCATGGAGCACCACCAACTGATGAAAGAATGAACAAACTTTGTATTACTTAGCAATATAAAGAAACAATGTATCTCTGGGGCTGGGAGTGCAGCTCAATTGATGAGTGCTTGCTTAGCATGTAAGAAGCCCCAGCTTCCATTTCTAGCATCACATAAACTGGGCATGGGGGTACACATCTATAATCATAGCACTGGAGGTAGAGGCAGAGGATGAGAATTTCAAGTCATCTTTGACTACATCATAAGTTTGAGGTTAGCCTGAGCTACAGGAGAAAGGGGAATGGGAAAAGAAAGGAAAGGAAACAGTACAGCAATGAGTATAATTCAGAGGTAGACTGCATGCTTAGCATGGGTGAGACCCTGGGTTCACTACTTCAATACTGAAGGGTAAGAGGGGCAGTGCAAGGGGACAATTACCAATAAATACAACACAGATAAATCTCACTCAGTGTATGAATCTAAGTGGAAAATAAGCTGGACATTTAAAAAAAAAACTGTCTGATTCTATTTATACGACACTCTAGAAGAGACAAAAACATACAGACAGAAGGCAGACCTGCAGCCACCAGAGGCAAGGGAGGAAAGAGACTACAAAAGGGCATAAGACGACTTCTTGTAGCAAGGAAGTGTTCTATATCTTGATTGTGTTAGTGACTACACTAGTGTGTATATAGTTGCTTAAACCACTCAAATGTTCACTTAAATTTCTGCACATAAATTATTCTTGAATAAACTACATAAATTATCTTAAACAAGAAAAAGTATGCATTTCATACTTGAGATAATTTATGCAACATTCTGAGTCTCATTAAAAAATAATCTTCCCTTTGTTCTGTATGGGGAAGAGTGTCAGTAGCCACAGGATAGAGGTGAGGCTTGCAAAATCTCAATCGAGCTCTCGGGGGAATCCAGAGGGTAAAAGAACAGCCAAAACCATGGGCAGTAGTGGTGCACGTCTTTAATCCCAGCACTTGGGAGGCAGAGGCAAGTAGATCTCTGTGAGTTTGAGGCCAGCCTGGTCTACAGAACTGGTTCTAGGTCAGCCAGGGCTACACAGAGAAACCCTGTCTTAAAAAAAAAAAAAGCAACAACAAAAACAAACAAACAAAAGAAGGGCCAAAGCCAAACACACTGTGTCAGAGCCCCCAGGTCAAAGTAGGAGGAGCAAACTGGCCTAGAGCATTAAGGTGCAAAGGGAGTGAGAGTGAGGAGGTTGCCTTCACAAGGGAGCAACCTGAGTGGGAGGTCAGAGCCTGAGCAGAATGAGAAGGGTGTCCACAGATGGGAGAAGACAACATAAGGAGTCAGAGCACAAGTGGGGGAGACCCTTGGTTATGGCACCTTGATATGGGCTCTTAGATCCAACAGGGCTGGAGGTGAGGGAGGAGGATACAGAATGAAGAAACAGCCTCAGCATGGAGAGAAAGAAGTGGTTATAAACAACAACAAAAAACAAGGGGTGTGTGTGTGTGTGTGTGTGTGTGTGTGTGTGAAGGATAATGAATCCCGATTTCTCTCTGTTTGAGAAGACCGTTACAATATGTGAAAGGCAAATTCTAGATTGTTAGGCTGAAGTCAGAGGTACTAGAGTGAGTTCACAGTTTTCAATGTATAGAAACAGAAATATAGAAATGTGTGTATATATACATAAATATATCCTCCAGTTCCAACCATGAAGAGGGCCTGGGAATAGTTATAACCCAATAGTAATAAAAATGTTATCACTGAGAAATTAGCCTCACTGGGAAAAAGCAGGGATCCCTAGAGAAAATAGTTGATTCCAGGGCCAAGACAAGGAAGTGTAAAATATGCCAGGAGAGCTAAGAGTGTAGCTCAATGGCAGAGCACTTGCTTAGCATATAAGTGGCCCCATGTCAGAGCCTTAGCACCACAAAAGATTAGCAGAAATGTGTGTGTATGTATGCCAGGAATATGTTATGTAAAAAAAAGTAATGATGCCCAAAGAATGATGGGGACACAGAAAGGACACAGAAGCCAAATACATGAGCACTCATTGATCAAATGGCAAAACAACTGAAAAATCAAAATAAATGGTCTGAATATCTGTGCCCTCCCAAAATTCCTATGTTGAAGTCCTAACACCCAAAGTAACGGAACTAGATGGGATCTTTGGGAAGTACTCGGGTCACAGGGCTGGAGTCCTCATAAGTAGGTTCATTCCCTTATTAAAGAGGTCCTATAAAGCTCATGTGGACCCTTAGGCCATTGAGGTTAAAGTGAGAGTATGACTGTGTACAAGCATGCCTCTGACTAGACCTCCTATTTGTTGGCACTTTTAATTTTACACTTTCTAGCCTTTACAACTGTGAAAAGCAAAGCCTCTGTTTACAAATCATCCAATTTGTAGTACTTTGTTATAATAACCCCCCAACAGACTAAAACAAACAATAGCAGTACAATCCACTACAAAAGACACATAAATCATAAATCCATATTGATGTAAGTATATGACAAATCCATTAAAATCCTGATGAGGACCAAAACACCTGAATTCAAGGTATTCATTGAAAAGAAGGATTAACTCGGTAGTAGAAAAGCCTAGCAGATGGACCTGGGAGAGCAGGCTCTCTGGCCACAGCAGAAGAGCGGCCCTGCCCCTCACCACAGGCGTGGGAGAGCTGGCCCCAACAGCATGGGCATAGAAGAGCGGGCTCTGCCCCTTGCCTGACAGGGTGGTCCCAGCAGCCTGGGCTGACCAACTCAGCTACCACCCAGACACACATCCAGGGCTTAGAGTTGGCCCACCCCAACATCTACCTCATCTACCACCTTTGACAGTATGTGAAGGGACTGGTCCTGTGGAACCACAGCCACAGGATCTCCAATGAGGAGATCCAATGAGGAGTTTCTGTGAGGGTCCAGTGTTGATGGTGTACGAGAAGCCTTGAGCCAAACCAACATCTCACTGCAATGAAACTGAAAGGACAAAAGGGTACACTGCATGACTCCAAATGCCACTAAGACAAATAGAGAGGTGTTGGAGAGGTGGGAAAGATGGAGGATTGAAGTGGGGCTTTTGGGGTTTTTTTTTTTTTTTTTTTTTTTTTTTGGTTTTTTTTTTTGTTGTTGTTGTTTTTTGTTTTTGTTTTTTTTTGAGACAGGGTTTCTCTATGCAGTTTTGGTACCTGTCCTGGATCTCACCAGGTTCGCCTCAAACTCAAAGAGATCCGCCTGGCTCTACCTTCAAGTGTTGGAATTAAAGGTGTGCACCACTGCAGCCTGGCTCTTTTTGTTTTGCCTTGTTTTGAATCAATATTTTTAAATTTTCTTTTGGGGTGATGCTACGGTGGAGAAGGGCGGATATGGAGGGACTGGGAAATGAGCAGGATTGGGGTGCATGATATGAATTTCCCAACAAATCAATTAAAAATTATGTTTAAGAAAAGAAAAGCCTGGCTGACACTGATCACAAGTAATCAAAGTGAAAGTATGGACCAACTGAAAAGACAAAGAGACCATCAATCACTGCTGTAATACATTTGCCCTAGTGTATGTATCCAACTAGGAGAGAGAACACAGAGGTTTCAAGTTGAGGGACATTAGAGTTGAGCTGCAAAAATAACTGACCTAAAGTGATCAATGTATAGTAAGTTAATTTAAATAAGACAGGTAATTTAAGGTAATATGAATGGACCTAAATTAATTAAATGTGAGCTGTATGAATTATACTGTGCTTTCTGTAGGAGAAAACAGTACATGTTGAGCTAGCTTTTCAGTTCTTGACTGGTTGCTGGATTTCAACTTGTGCAAACAACTCCAAATTTTATAAGCTGATTTCTTTTAATAAATATTTTACTATACCTCTCAAAAAAAAAAAAACTGACCCATTATCTTCAAAAGTGACGAGATCAAGAAAAAGATGAGGGAACTTTTCCATGCTGAAAGAGGGAGACAAAGGAGACAACGCAAAAATGCAAACTTAATTGTACTGACTCCTTTGCCAGTTATGTGATTAGCAGCATAATCAACGAAACCCAAGCTAAGTGCAATACTGAGTCAGTGTGAATGTCCTGTTTTGAATACTGCACTGTCATTATGTAGGACAATGTTCTTTGTATAAAATTCACACTAAACCATTCTGAGTGACAGGGCGAAAGGTCAGCAGCTTCCTCTCAAAATGTTTTAAAAAAAATAAGATAAAATACCAACAACTATGTGCCATGCTTGCTTTCCGTCTTTCAAGTTTGTTACTGTTTCAAAATTGCTGGGTGGGAGGCTGGGTGTGGCCATAAATTTCAGCACTCTAGAGAGAGGCAGAGGCAAGTGGATCTCTGTGAGTTCAAAACCAACCTGGTCTACACAGGGAGTTCCCGGACAGCCAGGGCTCTGTAAAGAGACTCTGTCTCAAAAAACTAAAATAAAATAAAATAAAAATTGTTGTGGGGGAAAGAACGATATAAGTAAAAACTGAACAAGATTAAAAACAAAACTAATTCTCCACACTGTCAATCTGGATAATAGACTATATCATCTTGGTAAGAGACTGAAAAAGTACTAAGAAATGACATGACATTTTGCAGCAGCCAGAAGATTCTCTAAATACAACCCAGTGCCTTCTTTTTGGTGTATGCGTGTGTTTGTGTGTGTGTGTGTGTGTGTGTGTGTGTGTGTGTTTGTGTGTGTGATGGGGGCATGCATACTAGGGCACACCTATGAAAGTCAGAAGACAACTCTGTGTAATCAGTTCTTGCCTTCCACCTTTTCATGACTTCAGGGATCCAACTCAGGCAGACTCCAGGCTAGCCCAGCAAAAGCCTTGATCGGCTGAGGTATCTCACCTACCAGCAAGTAGTTCTTTTAAGTGACCTCAGTCAGGTAGTAGTGAGAAACCAAAGATGTGAAGGATCCCTTCTCCGATATAAAATTCTTAGGGATGAATAACAGAAAAGAGGTGGGTAGAACAATGGTATGCTGGTGCTATCAACGACTAACCACCTCCTGGGACGACTAAGCACCTCCTGGGACAAGGAAGAGGCTGGAGAGCTGGTACCTAAACTTCCTTTCAAGTTTGAGACTGGAATTACCCTGAAAGAAAGGAGCTTCCCCAGCTCACCTAGTTATTACATCCCGCTTATCTATATATAGCAACACAAAGAGATACAAACACGAAAATAAACGTGCGTGAACCCTGTATACTCCTGGTTGCGCAAGTCCATCAATCAAAAGTACAAAGCATCTGCCAAACTGTCCCTTGTGAAGGATTCTCTGACGAATAAAGAGAACAATCAAAGCACATGAAAGCTAAGTGAGAGCACCTGCAGTGGTGGCTATCTTTACTTAAGAGAATCATTTCGTTCTGGAATGCCCGCCCATACGTCCTGAAAGAATTTCCTAGAAATGTTTCAAAGTGCATGGATCCTTTGGCCCTTCCAAGTACCCGGCGTTTCGGTCGGGATGTCCCAGGCTCCCCCCCCCCCCCTCAGAGGGCAGGCGGGAGGCAGCACCGGACTCTCTGCACTTCCTCTCCGGGAGGACTGCCCCCAGCGTCCCTCTTACTCAGGATGCAGGGCACAAGTGGACTCCTAGGAACTCCCGCACAGTGTGCTCCCGCCCTCCCAACCCCGCCGGCACGAGGGCGCGGTCCCGGGTGCCAGCAGCCTCCACGGCAGAGCGCGCCGGCGCGCGGGCAGGCTCTCCACCGGCCCAGCCCCCCAGCCCCCGGGCGCACCGCCACGGCCTAGCCCCGCGACCGCCGTCCCGCGGTTCCCTCACACACGCCCACCGCCAGCTAGGCTCGACCGCGCAGCGAAGGCCCGACACTAGTCGACCCACCGCTCCTCCACCGCGGGACCCGGCCCTCCCGCTCCCCGCCTCCCGGCCACGACGCCCGGCCCCGCCGAGCCCACTGGACGGCTGCCGGGGGCGGAGGCGAAGCCCGGGGGCGGCGCCCGCCCCACACCCTTACCTGGCTTCTCGTGGTCGTAGCCTACCACAATGAAGTAGTCGGCCAGCCGAGCCATGACCGCCGCCGCTGCCGCGCCCGGGAAGCGGGTTCCCGTCGCCGCCCTCGCCGCCGCCGCCCACCCGGCCCAGGCGAGCTCAGCATTTTCCCTTCAGCGGCTGTAGCGGTAGCAGCGGCGCTTCAGCCATGTTTGACAACCGAGGCGCGCACTGCGCCTGCGCCGCGCCTCGCGCCCGCCCCTCCCCCGCCCCACCCGAGAGGGCTCGGCGACCCGGTTCCCGGCGTTCGCGAGCCCACGCGGTGCTCCGAGACCGCTCGGGCAACGCGGCTCGGGAAGTGGGCGGTCGGGCGCCCGCCACGCGCCGCCACGGAGGTCACGCACTTTAGAGCCTGGCTGCTGCCTCAACGCCCCCCTCCCCATAGCTTTATTTTCCTGGAACTGGGGTCCTTCCTTCCGCCTTCTCTTTCTCTTTTGCAGTTGGGGGGAAGCAAATGGAGGGGCGCGGGGTCACTTAGAAAGTTTGCTCTTTTTTTTTTTTTTTTTTTTTTTGCCGCTTGCTACCACCGGCAGCACGGAGGAGATTCTCCCGCCCTCGCTGGAAGCTTGGAATTTGCACCGCCAAGGCTTTTTGCTGCACGTTTCCTGTTTATGTTGTGCAGATGGGAATTTAGAAACATGCCACCGAGCAGGCGGGGGAGGAAAAGACTTGCGCAATCCTCGGAGGCGCCTATGGTTTCAGGGCTGCCTGGGCCGGGGGTGGTCAGCTTGGGCTTTCCTCTGAGCGCCCGAGGGAGTTTTATTCCACCTAGGAACGGGGCATCCCCGGGATCCTCCTGAAATGGGCCGGTCTCTCCCCGGGGAGCCCCGCCCGCCTGACTTTCACTGCCTTGCAGCGAGCGGGTCAGGGTTCTAGTAGCTGAAGCAGGAGTTAACGTCCAATTTGCTCTACTGCAAACAAGGAACAGAATGAGTTCGTGGAGCTCTCTGTCCGGACTAGAGATTATCCAAGTCGATTGCGCTTTTAAAAAATATCCCCTACTGATATTTTCGAATTTGGCTGGCACTGAACTTGGATGAGATTACTTTCCCACTTTTTAATGATCATAAAATTTTAGTAGGAAAATATGTATGCGAATTAAGACTGAAGTTTTCGGAACCTGGGGTTTAGAAATGATCTTCATGAGGACATCGTTCCCTGAGGGTTTGATCTTTAATGTATTGTACATAGTAGGTGCTAATGTGCTTAGTGCAACACACACACCCTCTGCCAAAGACTAGCAGAAAGCTGGTGATAAGCTGTGAACTCAGAGTCCAAAGGGTCACCGTCTCAGCTGCTCTGATTGATGAGTTCTCTTTTCTAGGCCAGCATTCCCCTTCCTGCTTCCGTGCCGGGAACTTAGGGCCTCATAAGCTGGGCAAACCTTGTACCATTAAACTATATTCCCTGCGAAAAGCCAGACTTTCAGCACATGCCTGAGAGGGTTGGGTTATGCTAGAAGAATTGAAACTGAAGATATACTTTACCTCAGGACCTCCTTTGTAAATGGCTACTTGTCAGTCAGCATAACTACAGTGATGAAAAGTACGTTGGTTTTCAAAATAATTAAAACAAACAAAACCACTCACCACACCTCGTAGAGAAAATTTCCCAGTAACTTCCCTGGGAGCTCTTCCTCCACTTTTTCAGTAAAAAGTAATTTCACTTCCTCTAGAGACAACCCATTCCACTGGTGAACAGCCATGTTAGAAAGTCCTTCCCTATTCCGTCAGAGTTGTCCTGTAACTGCCCTTGTTGTGTTCTCTGAAGCTACCGGGTAGGGGAAGGACACCACATGACTGTCAGTATGATTTTGAAAATGATTATTGTGCCCCCCCCCAATTTAACCTTTCTGGAATCTGGGATCGGGGACTGGTGAGGTGGCTGAGAGCCCTATGCTGCTGCTCTTGCAGAGGAGCAGATTTGATTCCCAGCATCCACATGACAGCTCACAACCAGTTAGTTAGCGTGGGATCCAACATCCTCTTCTAGCCTCCTCCAGTAACAGGCACAAATATGACACATGAACATGCAAACATCTGTACACATGGAATAAAAATCTTTTTATAACTGGAATAAGTTATATATCATAAAATGAAATATACACTTCGGTGACATTTAATGTATCTCACTGTTGGACAATGACCACATCTGTCTTGTTTCAAAACATTTTCTTCACTCAAGTTCATTAGACACTCCCATTTCCCCCTCTAGACCCCCTTCAATAACCAGCTTGCTTTCTGACTCTTTGGATTTGCCTACTGTGAATACTTCATATAACTTGAATTGTAAAGTATGTGAGTCTTGTGTCTGAGAATCTTGTTTGGTATACTGTTGTCCAGTTTGATCCCTGCTGTAGCTTCAGCACTTCTTTCTATTTTATTGGAGTATCAATACTCCATCCATTCTGCCTTACTGTTGAATAACATTCCACTGTATGTATGGATTGTGCTTTGCTTACCCACTGGTGGGTTGGGGCATTGTTTCTACTTTATGGTTATTGACACCATAACAATGCATGGCATGTATGTGCTTTTGGTATATCCTTAGGAGTGGCACCAATGAACAGTACTGAATTACATATGGTAATTCTCTGTTTAATTTTGAGAAACCACAATGATTGAATGATTTTACCCATCAGTACTGAACAAGGATTCTAACTTCTTTATATCTTTGTCAACACTTGTTTTCCTGTTTTGTTTTTTTTTTAATATTATAGGCATCATAATAGGTATGAATTATTTTTGTTTTGGGGATTTTGTTCTGTTTTTTGTTGTTTTGTTTTTTGTCTGTTTGTTTATTTTTTGAGACAGGGTTCCACTGTGTAGCTCTGGCCGTCCTGGAACTCACTCTGTAGACCAGGCTGGCCTCAAACTCAGAGATCTGCCTTCCTCTCCATCCCAAGTGCTGGTATTAAAGGAATGGGCCACCACAGCCTGGCCCAATAGGTATAAATTATTAATCTTTGTTGTTGCTCTTAAGACACAGTCTCACTAGAGACCTCACTAATCTGAAACCTAGGTTACCCTTGACCTCTGGATCCTCCTACTTTACTGCCCCCTCCCCCACAGACACACACTGGGATTAACAACATGGAATTAACCACCAGGCCTAGCTAAATGAATGTCTTACTGTGCTCTTGATTTATATTTCTTTAATGACTCATGATGTTGAGCATCTTTTCCTGTGTACGTCGGCCATTTCTAAATCTTCTTCAGAGAAATGTCTATACAAGTTCTTTGCCAACCACACCCTCCCCCCACCCTGCTAGGAGCTAACCATTGGCTTCCCCCATGCTAAGCAAGCTGTGTTCTATTGAGCCCTAGCCCAAGCCCAGCTCTGTTTGTCTCTGTTGTGTTTGTATACTCAGAGAACTAGATCCCTATCACATATAAACTCTGCAGATATTCTGTAGACTCTCAGGTCATTTTCCTGATCTTGTCATTTGGCTCACAAGTGTTTAACTTTGATAAAGTCCAAATATTCATTGGTTTTCTGTGATTTTTGTGTCATATCTAAGAATCTATTGTTGAATTTAAGATCATGAAGATCTACTTCTATGTAAGCAATGCATAATTACAGCTCTTGTATTTGGGCCTTTGATCCATTTTTAGTTGACTTTGTAGTGGTAGGGTTCTCGTTTTACCTTTTTTTTTTAGATCTATGTTTATTCTCTCTCTCTCTCTCTCTCTCTCTCTCTCTCTCTCTCTCTCTCTCGTGTGTGTGTGTGTGTGTGTGTGTGTGTGTGTGTCTGTGTGTGTGTGTGTGTGTCTGTGTGTGCCTGTGAAGACCAGAAAAGGATGTCAGAGCCCCGGAACTGGAGTTACAGGCAATTGTGAGCTACCCATTATAAGCTACCCCAGCTTGGATGCTGGGAACTGAACTTAGTTCCTTGGATGAGAATCAAGTTCTTTTAACCACTGAGCCAGCTCTCTAGCCCCCATTTACTTTTTAAATACATATTATTTAAATTCTATTTGCAAGTATTGGTATTTTTCTTCTGATGCTAGGAATGAAACCCAGGGTAATCACTATTCCTTCTACTAAAGCTACATTCCCACCCTGCAAGTTTATTTTATTTATTTATTTATTTATTCATTTATTTTTACTTTATCAAACCTAGAATCAAGCACTACCTTCCCAGTTGTATTTACTCTATTGGGGTCTTAGGTAGACTACTGGATGTTTAAATGGCTGTTTTGTAAAAGAGGCTTTCACTTGTCCTCAGGTAAATGTCTAAAGGTACTGTGTTCCTATCTACACATGAACACATTAGCATCCACTGAAGCTGTACTTTGCTTTCTCACCCAACAACTGCCTGGCTGCTAAAACTGATAAGCCCAGACAAGGCAGCCTGATTGCTGAGGTTGGCTGAAGGCCATCCCATCCCCTCAGATCACTACCATCATCTTCTACCAACAAGGAGAGAACAAAGCAAGTCCAGATTTGTTTGGCTAAAGACTGGGAGCTGCAGGGGAAGAAGGTTGTACAGCCCAGTGATGAAGCATGCACAAGAGCGATGACAGTCCTTCTTGCCTTAGAAGACAAAATGGAGCTGATGACTAGTGAGGACGATCTCTCACCCTGGTACTCCTCCAGTGGGCTGTGGTAGGGTAAGTGGTTTAACTGTACAGTCATTTCAAGTGCTTCCTGTGGTTAACCACTACAGTTCAGGGAGGCAGTATGAAAGTCAGATTTGACCATATGTCCTGCAGGCAAGACCAAAGGGGGGTCGGAGGGGGCCTTCAAATTGCATCTACCAACCCATAACAAAGGAGACTGAGAGCTGTGGTGGAAAATTCCCTGATCCATTGCCACATCTCTAACCACTCAGTTGCCTAAGTGAGAACCTTAATGGCTGCTCCCCTTGATGCTGGTCTTTCTCTCACCCCACATTCGTCATTCAGTCCTGTTGCTCCTACTTCCCACATATCCACTTCACTCTGACATCGAGTCACCTCCCATCTTGGTAGTTATAATACCTTCCTTACCTGTTTCCTTGTTCATTGGTTTCGTGTGTGTTAAATATGGTTCTATATATGTAAAACATTTTTTTAAGATCAGGTTTCATGTATACCAGGCTAGCCTCAGACTGTCCAAGCACTCAAAGAACTTCTGATTCTCCTGACTCCATCTCCTTGTTGGGATTACAGGTGTGTACCAAACTCAAGGTATGCAAGGTATGCAAGGCAACTGAACTACATTCCCATTATATATATATATATATATATATATATATATATATATATATATATCCTAAAGACAAAAAGCAGGCCAATGACCCTGTCTAAAATTAAATGTGTGTATCAAGCACACTATTTTCATTTTGAACTATGTTTGGGCTTCAGGGAAGAGAACTTGCAGAGATGGCTGATGAAATGTGACCTAGACCATTGAATCTCGACATTCATTTGAAGTACCCATGACTGCAGCGACTACAGTATAAATAGGTACTGTGAGGTTTTATAGGCTGCTTTTAGTTAGATTGCATGTTTGGTGAACAGGCCTTGGCTACATAATTTGCAGAGTCCAGTGCAAAATGAAAGTGAAGGACCCCCTATTCAAAAGTTAAGAATTGCAAAAGAGTTTCAGCAGAGCAGTAAAGCAAATGCAGGCTCTTCTGAGTACAGGTCCCATGCACCTGAACAAGGTGCATTTCCACAGGGCTGGCTGTGTTGGTGAAGTGTGTGTGCACACTGGAGTAGGGGCAGAGTTCAGATGGTGACGAGATTGTGTGCACCCTAACCTACCCTGGGTGCTACCACCATGTTTCTTCCCTTGCTGCTCTTCAAACCCTGTCTACCACAGTCATTAGCTAAGATGATATTCTTCTTGTGTTGTTATTTTTGAGCTGACAAAGGGACCCAGAGCTTTGTGCCTTCCTACCACATATTTTATCACTGAACTACCCCTCCCTACCTCAAAATAATCTTGAGTTGTTGTTTTGTCATGGTTGCTGTTGAGGTGATATCACTATATAGCAAAGCTCACAATCCTCCTGCCGCAACCTCCTGAGCGCCAGAATTACAGAAGTGTACCATCATGCCCAACACTTAAAACTATCTTTTAGATTTTTGTATGTAAAATGTGGGGTTTTTTTTAATTCTGAAATCTTATTAATTTGACGGGACAAAAGGATCTCTGAGGTAAGTGTGCATCAAATCATTTCTATCCTATTTTTCAAACCTATTTTCTTAGTTACTTTTCTATCTCTATGCTACATCATCATGACCTAGGCAACTTATAGAAGAAAACAAACAGTTGATTAGGTCCCTAGAGTTTAGTTTCAGGGGGTGAGTCCATGATTGGTGGGGACCATGGCAGCAGGCAGGCAGGCAGGCAGACAAGCAGGTATGGCACTAGAGCAGTAGCTGAGAGTTGTAGACCAGTTGCATGCTGGTCCACAAGCATGAAGAGGAGAGCTAGCTGGGAGTGGTGTGGGCTTTTATAACCTCAAAGCCCACCCTCAGTGACACACCTCCTTCGACAAGTCCATGCCTTCTAATTTTCCCAAGTACTGCTGTTAGTAGAACAGCCTTCTCTGTGCCTGTTGCCTTCTCTGTGTTCTCCTTCATTTATGCCAGAACAAGTTGCTTTCTTTAAGCTTTGGTGAGGTTGACCATTGGGCTCTATCATGTGCAAAGACTATCCGTGTCTGCCTGTTTTGTACAGAAGCTAGGAACACAGCTGTGTAGTAGAACAAGTGCTTCACATATGGAAGGTAGAGGAGGAGGAGGAGGAAAAGCATCTTTTCTTTATGTACATGCACTCGGCCTTAAAGCCAGAGGTTAACAGTCTTCCTGTCTCTGCCATTCCAAACAAGATAGAAATCACAGATACAGTAACAGTGCTATTTATTTGGTCCCAGAGGTTTTAAACCTGGTCCATCTCCTGTCTTATACTTAGCTGGTTTTGTGTGCATGTTCATTTTCTGGGAAGAATCTCTATTTTCATTAGCTCTTGTGAGAAGGCAGAACCCCGGAAGATGCTCTGAGCTTTGCATCCTGCCTTATTTACCCCCAGGAGACCAAATCCGAAAAGCTGATTGTGTCCTCTCTGTAAACCACTTGATGTTATGACTTCAGGATGCATCTTGAACCTTGTTTTCAAGAGAATGTTGTAAACAAGCCCTAAGCTTACCAGGCATTTTGTGCTTTGTGAATAAAAGTGCATCATAAAATTTCCTGTCTGAAAAGCGGCATCTGAGATCATCGTACAAAGCACACAGTTGCTCCCATTTTAGTTACTAACATCATTAGTACTATTTATTATTTCTTATTACTTTTATAAAGACCTGAGTATGATGACCCTAGTGTTAAGGACTGTGTACCCACTGTTAACTAAGAAACAAACCACACGTTCAAAACAAACAAACAAACCCTCCAAACATTGCTAAGAATTAGGTTCAGATTTAAGGCCTAAAAATAATTCAGTTGGAATGTGAGGAAGACATTGAAACACCATTATTCAGCAAGCTTTTAGAGTATATGTATATTATATATATTCTAGAGTATATGTGCATATGTATATTTATCTGTATGGTGACAGAGTGTACAAATCAACACAACTTAATTCTAGGGCACGAGAGAGCACAGGTGCGCGCGCGCGCGCACACACACACACACACACACACACACACACAGGAATCTTCTTTAACCAGGATTATTTTTTCTTTCTGTTTTCTTACCAGGAAGATTTTAAACATGTTTCTTCCCTCACTTCCTTCCTTCCTTGCTCAATGTGAATTTACAATCATTGTACTTGAATGGATGCAATTCTGTGAACATATGGCCACAAGGACCTCTGCTGCCTTATTTCTCTAGACCTGGAACCCAAAATGCATTCTAGTGATTTCTTTTTTCCCCTGTACTTGTAATTAAGTAAGGCAACTCATTTTCACAAGAAGGGAAGGAAAAAGTAGATACCCAGACGTGGTGAATTCCTCATCTACTTCCCACTTAGACCCTTTAGCACTTTGGGGAGCGCATTGACAGAGGCTGCCCACCCACGCTAACCACAACTATACAGACGCTTTCTAAGATTTTCTAACAAAATCCTCTGAGTTGCCAGTCTGGGACCTCGCCTAAAAAAAGAATTGGCTTGGTTCTCAGGCTACAATCTCTTAAGTGCCAGCGCGGCAAAGAGCACCCAGGCTGATAAGGCGCGTGCCAAGGCACTCAGGTGGGGATTCTTGGCACAGCGCCAACGTACTGGCGCAGACACAGAAGCTCTGGTGGAGCCAAGCCACGGAATCCCTCCTTTCACCCTTGGGTTCGCCACCTGCGGCTCAAAAAGAAGTGTGAATGTGTGGGTAGGTGTCGGGGGAGGGGTTCAGGGTGTAGCTCAGTGATAAGAACTGGAGCAGAAAGATCAGAAGTTCAAGGTCATCTTTGGCTACTTAGTTTCCCAGGCCAACCTGGACTACAGGGGAACCTATTCAAATAACAACAACAAACTTCACTAAGAGCATACTTGGCGATCATGTCCCAAGCCAGAGCTAACCTCGGGTCATGGACTTTCCTCAAATACGAAGCGAGCAGACAATGAGTTTCAGCCAGGCAGGATTCTCTGCAGACAGCCCCCCTCAAGGCTGGTAGGGACTGGAGAGAAGGAGTCCAGCTCACGAGACTTGCCCTGGCTGTGGACCAACGCCCGGCTGTCCTTGACCTCCCGGGCAGATCAAGACGCGGGCCAGGGAAATGAAAGTAAAACCTGATGTGCCCCCCCCTCCCCGGGCCCAGCGGGAAGTTGGCGACAGGTAGGTCGCATCCTCAGAGAGACTGACAGCCGCTGCGTCGACAGACAATAAGGGGATGAAGTGAAGGCCGGGGGGGGGGGGGGCAGGGAAAAGGGACAGAAGCGGAGAAAAAACTATGGTGAAGTTCTGGGTTTCCTGGGACCCCCACAGCGCTGTGCTCTACCTGGATGGGTGGGGCAGACACACCAGCGCCTGGCTGGGGCTGCGGTGACTGTCCCGCGGCCCAGAAGGCCCAAAAGCGGCCAGTTCGCCTAGCTGTAGCCCTTTCAACATTCGTGCCCCAAGCCCCTATCAGAACCAGAGCCTGGAATCTGTCCCCCGCCCCAGGTGGAACTCAGAACTCCTGTTCTAAGAAGATTCCCCAGAATAAGTAACCTCAGTGCGGCCATTTCTCTCCCAGGTGCAATGTCCGCTGTTCAATCTGGAGAGTGACAAGTGGCCCGAGCCAGCAACGCTCAGCCCAGACCTCGATGTGGGCAAGGTCCGCGGGACACAATGCCCAGCCGGCTTTGCGCTGGGTCTCAGAACATTTAATGGCAGACGAGGTAGGAAGCTTGGAGATCTGCCAGGGACGCTAGGAAGAGGACATGACTTGTCTGTGTCCAAATCCCCCTAACTGAGGACTAGGAGCTGGGGTAGGTAATGTCTTTTAGCTTTGGGACCTTCCAGGAAGGTGGTGGGTAGTGACACAGTAGACCTGCATGCGGAGCTGCGCCTTGGTGCTCAGTTTGGCCCTAGAAGGGAAGTGAACTTAAGAATCTGTGAAGAGCCGAACGTGTTCGAACTGATTCATCATGAATTAGCACATATCTCTGGGCTGGGGCCGGAATTCTCCTCTCCCCCTTGGCGAGAATGGTGACCCCCCCCCGCCCGAAGAATTCAGGCCACGGCACCCCAGTCTTTTGAGTTCGGACTATACAGCTTCCCAACTTTAGTGTGACTGGGCAATATACGCCCCTTCTCTGAATTTCACTTTAATATACGAGAACCCCAGCTCAGGAATGTGTGCAAAGATCAAAAGAGGCTGGGATTTGCCAACGGTAAAGCGATTAACATACGTGAAGCATTAGTGTGCTCCCTGTCAGTCACTCCTCACGTTTACAATGGATGAATGAAGGCAATCAGGTCAACTCGCAGGTTATAACCTTATAAGGCATAATAGTATTACAAGGAGGAAAACAAAACCTTCTTCCTAATTTTGGCTATTCCTGTATTTCCAAATTGGAATGTGAGTTCTGAATCTTCAGATAACTACCCTCTCCAAACCCCAATTTTCAATTCAGCTGTTCCCAGCTTTGCCCTGATTACGAAATCTTACTAGCTAGCCCGTCTAGAAAGCCTTCAGTCTCAGCCTCTGTCAGGGAGTCTGAGCCTCACCCTTCCTGGGGTACCCTGCCGGCAGAGGCCGACGGGGGGTCGAGGCTCAGTCAGGTGCTAAGCCGGCAGGGGGCGCGGCCCATTTGAGGACACATCTGCCAAAGTCCAGGGTTTAGGTTAGCCATGTGTCCCACCCGTCCCCCGGTTCTTACAGCTCTGTCCAGAAAGCTCAGATCAGCATTCTGAGCTGTAGAGGTTCTGGGAAAAGGATCCCCCCTCACCCCAAGCTGTTCTGGCCCTCCTTCCCGTCTCACTGTCTGAACCCTACGCCAGGAAATCAGGGCAAAGGAAGTTCCGCGCCAGTCTAATCTCCCAGAGCCGATCTCTGAGACCCCGGGCCACAAAGGACCTCTACCCCTACCCCCATACCCAGAGGCAAGCCGCGGGGCAGATCAGATCTTAGAAGCAAGCGCGCTGGAGGAAAGGGAGGGCTCCAGGGCAGAGCAGGCCCCGCCCCCCCGAGCCGGAGCGTGTATAAAGCGCTGGAGCCAGAGCTGGCTGTTCAGTAGTTTCTTGGTGACACTAGGCACAACAGCTCCAGCGTTGCCGCTCCTGCTTCTCATCGCAGTCAATCTCGGACTTTGGGGTTTTGCCGCTGTCAGAAGGACGTCTCGGACTTTCTCCTTCAAGTGCTGGAAAAATCACCCCTTCAGCAGGTAAGGACACGCTCCAGCGTGTTGAGGAGGTGGGGACGGCTTTGCGGAAGGCCAAAAACTTGTAGCGCTGGACAAGGGGGGACAAACTTTGGGGTATCCACTGTAGAGTACACCTCATGCCCCAGGTCTAGCTCAGGCACCCAGTTGGAGCTCTCCTGAGATCTTTCCCCCTTGGGCCATGATCCTGCAGTTGAGATGGAAACCTCTGGAAGCCTGGCACTGTGCAGGGGCTTCCTTTGCCTGGCTTGTCACCCACCCGGCCAGTGCAAAAGCCTCCGGCGCCTCTCAGTGCCAGGGGGAGATAAGCCACTGGGCCAAGCAGGGCGCCGCCAACCACCCCCCCTCACCCCCCACCACCGCCCTTCGTGCCTCACTAGGACTGTGCAGCTGGCCTGGTTGCTCACACTAGGCTCCTTGCTTCTTTCCAGGGTATCTGAGCGTCGCCACAGAATGAAGCTGGTTACCGTCACACTGATGTTCCTGGGTTCATTCGCCTTCCTTGGCGCAGACACCGCACGGCTAGATGCGTCCTCGCAATTCCGAAAGAAGTGAGTTTGGGGCAGTACTTTCTTCAGTCCTAATACCTGGCAGTAAGGGAAAACTGACGGATGGTCCAGAGGGGTTAGAAGGGAGTGGATACGGGAGCTGGCTGGGACACCTCTTGAACACAAGCCAAACGCATCTGCTTGCATTTTTTAGGTGGAATAAGTGGGCGCTAAGTCATGGGAAGAGAGAACTGCAAGCATCCAGCAGTTACCCCACGGGGCTCGCTGATGAGAAGACAGTCCCTACCCAGACTCTTGTTCAGCTCCAGGACAAGCAGAGCACATCTAGCACCCCACAAGCCAGGTAACTATACCCTCTGCAGAGGATGTGCCCTCTCCACTGCTCTGGCCCCGGGAATGGTCCGGGCTGGACTGCAGCTCCCGTGGAGAGAGCAGGTTCCAGGTCCCTTAGGTTCTGCATGGCTCCGGTTCCAGGTGGTTGGGGTCAAAGCCCTGGTTGATGAGGTCTCACGTATCCTTCCTTCTCCGCAGCACTCAGAGCGTAGCCCACATTCGAGTCAAACGCTACCGCCAGAGCATGAACCAGGGCTCCCGCAGCGCTGGGTGCCGCTTTGGGACCTGCACAGTGCAGAAATTGGCCCATCAGATCTACCAGTTCACCGACAAAGACAAGGATAGCGTCGCCCCCAGGAACAAGATCAGCTCTCAAGGCTATGGCCGCCGGCGCCGGCGTTCCCTACCAGAGATCCTCCGGATCCGGACTGTGCTGTCCTCCCAGGAGCAGGCACACGCAGCCCCAGCCTCCCAAGCGCAACCGAATCATCTCCAGGCTCTTTAGGATTTAGGTGCGGGTGGCAGCATTGAACAGTCGGGCGAGTGTCCCGTTGGCGCCTGCGGAATCAGAGAGCTTCGCACCCAGGGCGGACTGAGACAATCCTACAGAGATCTGCCTGGCTGCCCCTAGGGGAGGCAGAGGAACCGAAGATCAAGCCAGGCTCACGACAGAAACTGAGAATTACAGGCATAACCCTCCGGGCAGGGGTCTGAGCCACTGCCTTGCCCGCTCACAAACTGGTCTCTCACGGGGCATAAGCCTCATTACTACTTGAACTTTCCAAAACCTAGCGAGGAAAAGTGCAATGCTTGTTGTACAGCCAAAGGTAACTATCATATTTAAGTTTGTTGCTGTCAAGAGGTTGTTTTTTTTTTTTTTTTTGTAACTTCAAATATATAGAGATATTTTTGTACGTTATATATTGTATTAAGGGCATTTTAAAGCGATTATATTGTCACCTTCCCCTATTTTAAGACGTGAATGTCTCAGCGAGGTGTAAGGTTGTTTGGTTCTGTGTGTGTGTGTGTGTGTGTGTGTGTGTGTGTGTGTGTGGTGGAGAGAGCCTGATTACCGCCTGTGGTAGAAAAAACATTGTGTCTCCGTATAATCTATTTACATAAAATATGTGATCTGGGAAAAAGCAAACCAATAATAAACTGTCTCAATGCTGATTCATTCTCGTTTCATGCATCTAGAGAAAGATGGTCTTGGTTTGGATCCTTGGGAGTGTTGGGATCTTGCTTCTTGTTTGGGGGATCTCTGTATGCACCGGCTTATCTGTCACGAGCTCTGTTATCCATGTGGGTGCCCAGAGCGCGTGTCCCGGGTGGGAGTCAAGATTTCTCGGAGATACCCGAGTGGCGTCCAGACCGGGTTGGGTAGGATGAGTCCTAGTATTAGGCGAGCCTGGCTCCCTTGGTTGCGCAACACACTCCCAATTTTATGGGATTGCTCACAGAACCTGCGCTAAGGCGTTGTTTGGAGACTTATGGTCATCTTCAAGGTTTTCTAAGTAGAGAGTTTATGCTGCAGCTGTGGGACTTAAAGTTAAAAAGCTTACTCGTGCAAAATCTTCGCAAGTCTCAGGGAAACCCTCGGCTAATAGCCAGCCCAAGGCTCACTACCATAGCGTCCATAAGTGGGGCTGTGGCGCCCTGCATTACTACGTACTGAACTTTCCAAAACTAGCGAGGAAAAGTGCAATGCTTGTTGTACAGCCAAAGGTAACTATCATATTTAAGTTTGTTGCTGTCAAGAGTTGTTTTTTTTTTTTTTTTGTAACTTCAAATATATAGAGATATTTTTGTACGTTATATATTGTATTAAGGGCATTTTAAAGCGATTATATTGTCACCTTCCCCTATTTTAAGACGTGAATGTCTCAGCGAGGTGTAAGTTGTTTGTTCTGTGTGTGTGTGTGTGTGTGTGTGTGTGTGTGTGTGTGGTGGAGAGAGCCTGATTACCGCCTGTGTAGAAAAAACATTGTGTCTCCGTATAATCTATTTACATAAAATATGTGATCTGGGAAAAAGCAAACCAATAATAAACTGTCTCAATGCTGATTCATTCTCGTTTCATGCATCTAGAGAAAGATGGTCTTGGTTTGGATCCTTGGGAGTGTTGGGATCTTGCTTCTTGTTTGGGGGATCTCTGTATGCACCGGCTATCTGTCACGAGCTCTGTTATCCATGTGGGTGCCAGAGCGCGTGTCCCGGGTGGAGTCAAGATTCTCGGAGATACCGAGTGGCGTCCAGACCGGGTTGGGTAGGATGAGTCCTAGTAGTTAGGCGAGCCTGGGCTCCCTTGGTTGCGCAACACACTCCCAATTTTATGGGATTGCTCACAGAACCTGCGCTAAGGCGTTGTTTGGAGACTTATGGTCATCTTCAAGTTTTCTAAGTAGAGAGTTATGCTGCAGCTGGGACTTAAAGTTAAAAAGCTTACTCGTGCAAAATCTTCGCAAGTCTCAGGGAAACCCTCGGCTAATAGCCAGCCCCAAGGCCTCACTACCATAGCGTCCATAAGTGGGGCTGTGGCGCTCCCTGCTGGTCATCATGCGTGGTCCCCAAGAGCGGTGGAGTAGTACGTGCGGTTTAATAAGTTCTCCTACGTGGGAGTCAGCACACAGCCTTAATGAAAGAGGAAAGGAAAAAAAAAAAAAAAAGCAGTTTGCAGATGCCAACCGGGCTCCCCCCGACCTGCACGCGGGCTCCCTGTGCTGGGACAGTGACTCAGCGCCCACACGCTGTGCAGTGAGCAGCTGCTGGCCGGAGGCGGCGGGACGGACGTGCAGCCGGAACCGTGCGCCACGGAGGGCCTGAAACCTTCATTGTTCCGCCTCCCCTTCCAGCTCTCCTCTTCCTTCCTCTTTCCCAAGCCTTTTTCACGCTCCTTCCACTTCTCTCTGGCCTTCTCTCCCTCTTTCCTTCCTCCTTGCTTTCTGTCACCTCCGGATCCTGTGAGGCGTGCTGGATCCAAGGCTTGAAGACTCAGCATAAGGACTATTAGAAAGGGAGGTTAAGGTGGTGCCATATACCTGCCTACTTAGGAGGCGCGGGCCGCTCGCTCAGACAATCCCTGAGGATCAGTGAAACTTCTGCTGGCCGTTTGGACTAGCTGAAATGCCTGTACCTCTAGCTGGTTTAGGATCTCTGGAAGATGTTTGGAGGATGGAAGTGTTTGAGGATGGCATTACAGGGTCCCAGCTATGGGACTGGATGTTTTTTTCCCTTGCAGAAGGAAATATACACAATGAAAAGCACTGATCCTGAGTCTGAATCCAGACACAACCTGATTTAAAGGCAGCTCCTGCTTCAGGGGAAAACAAACAAACAAACACCCAGTCGCACGTAGAAATCCCCCACAAAGCCTCAATTGCTGGCACCTGGCTGTCGGCAGTATCAGTCCCATCCAGTTCTGTGTCCTATTTGATCTTAACAGTTTCGTGAGGCCCCCGGCACCAAGGTCAGCAACAGACCACCCTGACCCTAGGGACTTCTTGCTAAGTACTGGCTTGGACCTGTGCCAGGCACTGAAGCGGCACAGGGCATGTATGAATGAGCAAAGGGCTAGACGCTCCAACCCTGCGGTTTCTGCTCCAGTGGGTTCAGGGTGGTCTGCAGAGGCTACGTAAACCGCTAAGAGCAGAGACCTCTTTGGCCTCATAGACTGTGGCTCAAGACATTCATTCATTTTCTTTCTTTAAGCCAAGGTTTGTCCCGCAGCCACAGAGTCCTCCAGCCAAAACCTCACTCTGGCAGAACTTCAATCTACCAGACAAAGCTGCCAAAGACAGGTTGGGCACCGGCTTAGGGGCAGCTGAGAGCAGGGAACAGACAAGCATCTAGCCTTCGGTCTGAGGGAGTCTTATGACTCAGGGAATTTAAGGCAAGTGTAACTACCGTGGTTCAGCCCTGAGAGCAACCAGACAGCTGCTCAGCTGGAGTCTTTCCCATGGCTAAACCTGTGACTTGAGACATTTCTGAGCAAACAGAGACCCTCTTATGACCAGCCTGGTACAGCATTTGGGATTAACTAAAGGTCACCACGAAGCTTTGGGGCCTTCTCTGGGAGCTGGTCAACTAGCCCTCTCCATTTTTTTTTTTTCATAAGGTGTTGAAGGTTATCGGGATAAGGCCTCCTGATGCCAAGAACACATCATTTATCAACAGCGTTGAGTCATTTGTGAGCCGACTTGAACCTGTCCACAGCTAAGAAGTAGTCACAGTTTTTATCTGGAGCTACTGTTGCTGGCTGTGGGAATGGTATCATCCATTTGTAATCAACCAAGGCTACCAGACAGTTTCTTGAAAATTCAGCACCCACAGGTTGTCTAAACAGCTAAGGGTGGAAAGGAGGCTTGGGGTGGCATGGAAACCAATTCTTTTTTTAGCACTCACTCTGTGTCAGACATTCTCCCAGCCACTTTCTATACTTTATCTCACTGAGTTCTTACAGTGGCTTCGTGAGGTAGGTGTTCTTATCTCTATTTGTAGATAAGGCGACTAAACCTCAGAGACACAAAGTAACCCGGGAGAAGTGGTACAGTGGGTGGTCAGTTGGGGAAGCCTGGATCTGTTCCCCAGTGCTGCAGGCTGTTTTGATGCCACGAAAACTTAAGTAGAATGAGATCATTTTAACCTTTAGATTCTCAGGCCAGACGTCCCCCAAAGTCCTCTAACTCCAAGGATGGCTTGGGTAGGTGGTTTACACCTGTGGTTCTCAGAGCTCTCCACTGGGGCCAGTAGGATGGGGAAGGAGAGTCACGTCAGCAATGAGCTCAATACATACAAAAGAAAGAAATGAAGCAGGGTTTAGTTCTTAGTCTTAGTCTGAAGCTGGGATTATAAATCAGGAATAGCCTTTTCTCATCCTGAGCTAAGCCACTGACCTCTTCGGTTTGCATTGCCAAATATAGTTAGAACATACACTGAATGGCCTCCAGAGCTGGCTTCTGAGAGAAGGGCCTGCTGAACTATTCCTGGCTGCGCACAGTCCTGCACTGTACTTCTCCAGTGGCCTGGAAGAACACCTGTGTCTACAAAACTGGAAATAATGTTTCCACCCTTGAGGTGGACCTTTTGTTTAGGCATCTGCTGTTCAAGGCAGCTTTTGAGAGGAGGTTCTGAGCCTGACTCTGAGGGAGCGACAGGGGCTGCCCCTCCTTTCCCCAGCACAAGAGCAGGAGGCCTTGTTATCCTGAGTTCCAGGGAGGGCTTTGCCAAAGCTGGATTGGAAGCTTCATCTTCATTTGCATGGGAAGAAGGGTGAGGCTAGATAGATATCTGGTGGTCCCACTGGTCTTGTTCCAGAGCTATTTTGGAACATTCTGGAAAAACAATAAAATGACTGTGGCCACACAGGCAGCTGATTTTAGTAGACTATTATACGTTTATTTAAACAGCAGGAAGTATTTGACTTATTACATAGTATTTATTCAGCATAGCAAAGACTCACCTTTATTCCCATCCCTAGCCATAATAACCACCAATAGTATTTTAATCTATACTTTTTAGATACTTTAATACATTATAGACACATATACATCTAATACACAGACACAGTCTTTTAAGCATGGAACTCTTGAGTGGGGAGAGCTGAATTAAACACACACACTTGTCCATTTAAGGTAAAATGTCATTACCAGCTGGGCAACATTTCTCTCTTATAATATTTATTTTATATATTATTATATATACTATATATATATTGTGTTATATACTACATATATTAATTTTCTTACCCCTTCCTGAATCCTTGATAGCAGCCCTAGCAAGGATTTTGTTTTATTTTTGGCACTAACTTGCTATGTAGCCAAGACTGGCATTGAACTCCTGACCTCCTGCATCCATCTCCTGAGTGCTGGATTACAGATATGTACCTCTGCACATGCTGCTGCTCTTTCACATGTTTGATATATGTATATGCAAAAGTGGGATTGTAAAATAAATCATTTATTTTACACCTACATGTTTTAATATATAAATCTATTGTTGCATTTTTTGTTGTTTTCCAGTTTTTTTAATTCAACACACATAAGAAATATTTTTCCTATCTTTAAAAAAATTTAGTTTTTAAATTTACTTATTTTTATCTTTGTGTATGCATGCTTAAGTCTATGTGCACCATATACATGTGGGTTCCTGCTGAGACCAGAAAGAATTTGATCCCCTGCAACTGGAGGGACAGGTGGCTGTGAGCTATCTGATGTGGGTGCTGGGAACCGAACCAGGGTCCTCTGGAAGAGCAATAAGAGCTCTGAACCACTGAGCAATCTCTCCAGCTCCCTCTTGTCTTTTTTTAAAAAGCATACAACTTAAGCTTATTATTATTAGAGTTTGTATGTGTGTGTGTATGTGTACACACACAAGCATCCATGCCACCACACACTTGAGGAAGTCAGGAGAAAACTTTCGGTAGTTGGTTCTTTCCTTGTACTGTGTGTGTCCCAGTCTCAAACTTCAGTAGTCAGGCCTGGTGGCAAGCATTTCTTAGTCAACTATATCCAGAATGTTCACCATTTAGTCAAAGAGGCTTCAGCATGCAGATGATGCTAAATTACAGGAGCTGCATTGGAGACAGCTTTGCACCAGTGTCTAGTCTCACTAGCAGTGTGTGAGACTTCTCATCTTCCCCTGGCTTTGGCAACCCTGGCGTATGTGATGGTTAATTATATATGTCAACTTGCCTGGGCCATGGGATGCCCAGCTAGCTGGTAAAACATAATTTCTAGGTGAGTCATTGAGGGCGTTTCCAGGGGAGATTAGCATTTGAATCAGCAGACTTAGTGAAGAAGATCCATCCCCACCAATGTGGGCAGCCATCATCTGGTCTATTGAGACTGGTAACAGGGCAAGAAAGTGCAGAAAAAGGGGAAATTCCCTTTTTCTTGTTGAGCTGGGATATCTATTCCCTCCTACTTATAGACATTCGACCTTCAGTCTCTAGGCCTTACATCAGCAGCACCCTGAAGACTGGGAGCTACACCCTCAGCTTCTCAGATTCCCAGGCCTTTGAACTCAGACTAAATTATACCTTTGGCTTTCCTGGTTCTTCAGCTTGCAGATAGCGGATCTTGGGGCTTCTCAGCCTCCATAACTGTGTTAGCTAATTTATATATTAAATATCCATCCATCTATCCATCCATCCATCCATCTGTCCATTCATCCATCCATCTGCCCATCCATCCATCCATCCATCCATCCATCCATCCATCTATCTATTTATCTATCATCTATCTATCTATCTATCTATCTATCTATCTATCTCTCATCTCGTGCTAATTCTGTTTCTCTGGAAAACCTTATAAAATACAGTACGAATCCTCTTTTCTGATTTAGAAAAATTGATGGATGCAAAAGTAAACTTATTCAGAGCTGGGAAGGTGACTACTGTGACAAAACACTTACCTAGCATGTTTGAGGCCCTGGGTTTGATCCAGCACACTGCAAATAAAGAAATAGAACACAAATGCAATATTGCTTACATTTCCACAACTCTTTCCTAGTGGATTTTAATATGCCTACATTTCCTTGTTTATTGGTTGAGTGAACTTTCCCTAATGGGCTAGGCAATTTAAAAAAGAAGTGGGATCGTATTTGCCTAATATTTTTTTCCACTCCTCTGTATATCTTGGACATCTTTCAGTGTCAATAAACACATCTATATACAACATCATTTTTATTTCCTTCACGGCATCTCATTAAATGAAAACATCACAATTTGTTTAACCATTCCTCTCTGCTGTTACACAATAGAATTTTCCTATATTTTTGTCATTAAAAATACTCCTATGTAGCCAGGCAGTGGTGGCACACGCCTTTAATCCCAGCACTCAGGAGGCAGAGGCAGGCGGATCTCTGTGAGTTCGAGGCCAGCCTGGTCTACAGAGTGAGTTCCAGGACAGGTACCAAAACTACACAGAGAAACCTGCCTCGAAAAGCAAAAACAAAAACAAAAAACCACCTTTTTGCATTTATTTTTGGAACATTTCATGACTAATTTTTAGGATAAATAACTGGAAGCAAAATGGTTAGGGAGCAGAGGCAGGAGGACCTCTGTGACTTCCAGGACAGCCAGGGCTACATAGAGAGACCCTGTCTAAAACCTGTCTAAAAAAAAATGTATATGATTTGTGCATGTGAGTGTGGGCATGAATGTGCCAAAGCACACAGGCGGAGCAGAGCACAGCTTTGGGGGTTGCTTCTCTCCCTCCACTGTAGACGGGAGTCAGTGGGGAGCACTCAGAGGGCAAGGCTTTACATGCCCTCACCCACTCAGCCACCTTACAGGCCTTCATGGTTTTGATAGTGTCCTTTATAACTTGAATACTTTCAGGAATACTTAAGTTATAAACTTGTTCTAGTAGCACAGTTATCATTATCAGCTGATTCTTTCTTCATGCTTCATTTCCTATTATAATTTGAATTTTCTGGTTCATTTTATTAAAGCTCGATCTGTGGTGACTGTGGACTGAGGTGAATCACTCTACAAAGCTTGTTTGTTTCTTTTTGAGACAGGGGTGCGTGTGCGTGTGTGTGTGTGTGTGTGTGTGTGTGTGTTTAAAACATAAATAACCTTTTCGTCCTATGGAGTTCAGACTGTCCTGCTCCAGTTACTGTCCATTGTATGGAACAGTGGCGTTCAGGCTGAGGCTTGCCTTGAATGGCTCCATTTGTAAACAGCAGTCGGCTGCATATTGAGTTCCAAAGCTTAAGCAGACTGATTCGGCATCTTATTTGGGTAAGCAAACAACTGGCACAAAGAATGAGGCAAAGACTTATAAATAATATTTTCACAAAGAAAATCCTACCACCTATGAAGTTATCCAAATTAACTAGGAATACACGGATTTATCAAAGCCCTGTCAGAATAAAACAGACTTACGAATTTATCAAACACAGATCAGCAGATGATGCAACTTCTCATCTGGTTCATACAAAAGGAGGGACACCTAGCACTGGGGAACAGCACCCATCGACCTGTCGTTAAGCCCTCGGGTTCGGGTTCACGTGTCCTGCCATCCACAAATGAGGAGCTCCTGAATACCAGACTTGTCCTTGGCTCTGCCAGATCCAGCTCTGTGCCTGGACCAGCTTTGTGACTGCGGTGACGCCCAGTTCTTTGTATTAGCTCTAGGCTCTGATTCACTAAGGTCATTAGAACCCTGTTGTCTCTTTAACCCTTTATTTGCTACACTGTAACATTACGTGTGTGTGTGTGTGTGTGTGTGTGTGTGTGAGAGAGAGAGAGAGAGAGAGAGAGAGAGAGAGAGAGAGAGAGAGAGAGAGGGAGGAAGAGAGAGAGAAGTGTAATATGTGGTCTGAGAGTTAAGATTAATAATTGAGATTGGAATAAAAGAACTTGCATTTGCCAAAAACTGTGACTATCAAGTTATAGCAGTAGTACTTGGTGATGGAAAGCCAAGGGAATTGATACAGCTTGTGAATAGTTATTCGATAAACCATGATGTGTCTTTCCTACCTTTCTTTCTTCCTTCCTTTCTTTATTTCTTTTTCTTTCTCTCTCCCTATCCCTTTCTTTCTCTCCCTCCCTTCCTCCCTTCCCCCCCCCCCCCCTTTCAAGATGGGCTCACTATGTATGGCTGGCTTGCCTGGAACTCAAAAGCACGCCTGCCTGTCTCCTCAGTGCTGGGATAAAAGGTACGTGCTACCACCAACTGCTCAGGTATGCTTCTGACATTGTTCACTCCTGCCTCCTTCATAATTTACATAGTCAATGGCCTACATGCAAGGTCTTTTTCTGCCTTAATATTTTAAAACATCCACTTGTTTATGATCAGAGGCAGGGATTTAACTTTATTCTTTCTGCAGATTGTGAGCCAACTGTTGAGCATGCATACGGAATAAGACACAGCTCCACAAGCTGCGTCCTTCAGCATCTCCAGAGTGGAGTCTGAAGTTCTCTGGTATGACAACAGGGAGGAGCCAGCCAGGCCCTTTCTCCAGCTTCCAGGGGACAGCTCCACTCTTCCTGGTTTAATATGTTGAGACTTCATGTCGGGTTTTATTTGAAGAAAGAGTTCATCTGCTTGTAGATGAACTGCTAACTTCTCAAACAGTAAACGTTTGGAGGTTTCTGGTCCTTTAATTCTCTTCTGTTGCTCAGTCTGTCTTTTCCTGCACTCATTTAACAATAGTGAAAAGCCTATTCTGAAACTTCTCAAACTCATGAAAAAGATAGCGATAATAAAATGATTCTTGTATTTATTATTAAAATTCAGCAAGTAAGCTGATTGTGGTAGCACCGGCCTGTATGCCATCCCAGACTTGGGAGACTGAAGCAGAAGGGGTTGCTCAAGCTCATGGCTAGCCTGGGTTACATTGTGAGTTCAAGGCTAGCCTGGGCTACATACTAGAACCCTGAATCAACACACTCTAACAATGATCATGATTTGCATATTCTTGTTTCTTTTTGTCTCTGTTCTTTTCATAAATTCCTTCCTCCCTTCTCTCCTTCCCTCTCTCCTTCATCTTCATTTACCCCAAATCTCATTATACATCCCCTGAAAAATTGAAAAAAGTCTTCTTACATAACCATCACTCAACATAAACAATAATTCTGAGGTACCATCTCATACCCACTCTATAATCAAGTTTGTCTCCAAATGTATTTGACAGTGGTTTCTTCCAAGCAGATGCCAGACAAATTTGTCCAATCTCTAAGGACTTCTTAACCTAGAGCCAACCCCCTTCTCTTGTTTTCATGCTATAGACTTCTTGAAGAAAACAATGTATTCACGAGTCTGATTCAGAACTTCTAGTACACAGACAGCTCTGGAGTCCCTTCTTCACCTCCCGTGAGGCCCGAGCAGGGACCTCCTGGCCTGGCGGGCACGGGCGGGGCAGGAGGCACATCTGCCAGTCTTGCAGTATTCTTACATGGAGAGAATCTTGCAATGTCGTTCCTCCTGCTTTTCCATGTTGCACTTTTTCCACTTGACCTTTCCCCTAGTAAGTCAGCAGCATTGCCTGGAGGGGAGTCAGGATTGGTTCAACTGGAATGCAAGGCGAAGGATCAGTCTGAACTAAGCCAGTCAGTGTTCAGTTTTCTGGCCTTTTAAACAGCCCCTTGAAGGCCACATCAAGAACAATGGTTTGAAAGTCAAAGCCTTTTGCTCAGAGAGGCAGGTTTTGTTGAAGGAATAAAAGGCTCTTCAGAATCAAAAGGGAAAGCCGGAAGCTCCAGGACTTGGACCCCCACGGGAAGAGGCTGCTGGGAAAGTGTACTGAGCTCCTCACTCAGTCCTCTGGGGACCTAGGAGGTAGTGGGAGGGGGAGGGGAGGGGAGATGGGACAGAGGGTAGCGAGGAGCATCTACCTTAAACGTGGCAGGTCAGTTTAGCTCCCAAAGGGTCCAGTCACATGCCCATAGTCACTCTCTGCCATCTAAATGAGATAGAATTCTGAGCCAGAATTCTATCAATTGTATTCCTTCCCACAGCTGGGATACCGTCATCCACAGCAGCCCTCCGGCCCTGCTTCAGCACAGATGACCCCTGTCTATATCTAGAATCATCGTTGCTGAGGCCTCCTCTCCTCCATCCGATTACTCCACACCACAAAAGATACCCATGAGCCTCCCTCAGCTTGTGAGACAGAAGAGATGGCTACCTACTTCTGTGTCAGGGTGACACAAGGCTTGGGAAAGCTCACGCTAAGGCGAAGCCGTTTACAAGTCACAAATGGTCCTGGATCCCAGCCGCGTGTTGCTTCTCTATTGAGCTTAGTTGGTAACTTTTTGTCTCAGTTTGATGGACGCCAGTTGGAGCAGTGATCCTTAACCTCTTTCACCTATTAAAAACATATGAGGAGCTTTGCAGACGCTTCTGATAGGAGCGCCATGCCAAACCAATCCAACTCGATGCTCTCTGGGTAGGCAGGTCATGGTGCTACTGCTATTGTGCGCAGCATTTATCTCGCGGGGCCGCTGCACTTTGTTCCGTTCACACATCGTCATTCTCCAGCAGTTCCCAAGATGGATCCATAACAGATCAGAACAGGAGTGGATCGCCTTGTTTGTTTTAGACTTAAGTCGGCAGCCAGTGGAACAGCCAGGAATGGAAGGGTTAACAGTAGCAGCTGGGCAGGTGTTTGGCATGAAGACAAGTTGCAGCAATGGGAAGAAAGCCAGCTGGCGAGGAGGTAACACAAAACAGGTGTTCTGATGGCCCATGGAGGCCTCCAGGAGAGCTACACATGACTGGATACCAGGAACGGCAGCGAGCAAGGCGTGTGAACTTGGAGTTCCATGTCTCAGGCAGGAGGATGGCAAGTTCAAGGCCAACCTGGGATCCATACTGAGACCGTCCCCTGCAAACATCAAAACAACAGCAAGAGCAAAAATTAAATAATAAATAAACAGATAAAGGAAAAGAATGACAGCGAACATTCTAGAAGCAAGCATATCAGAGGAGTCCATCTTGGAATCCAGAGAAAGAACTGGAGTTACTGCTTGTCGTGGGCTGAATTGGGCCTCCCCCCATATGTGAAACTCTTAACTCCCAGAGTCTAAGGACGTGACTGCCTTTGAAGGGAAGTTCAGAAACACTAAGAGGGCTGGAGAGATGACTCAGGCGTTAGGAGCACTGCTGTTCTTGCCAAAGAGCAGGGTTCAGTCCCCAGCATCCACATGGTGGCTCACAAACCCCTGTAACTCCAGGGCCAGAGACTCTGGCGCCCTTTGCTGCCCCACCTCCAGAGGTACCAGGCATGGATCTGGTGTACATACATACATGTAGGTAAACACTCATACACATAAAATTAAACAAATCAACAAATGTTTAAAAAGGAACAAAAAAAGATTATTTTAGGGGGTCCTAATTGAACTTTAGATTCTCCTGCCTCAGCCTCCTGAGTGCTGGGATTACAGATGTGGGTGGGCCCCCACACTGGGATTTTGTGTTCCCACAAGAAGACCTGTCTGTCCCTTAGTACACAGAGAGAAGTTGGCTACCTTCAAGCCAAGGAGAGGAGACATCTAGCCTGCAGACTCACAAGAAACAGATCTGTACTGCTTAATCTACCACCTTTAGTATTTTGTTGTCCCAAATACCTGTGGAAGGGATTTGCAGGATCAGGGTGGGACCACCACCTCAGGGACAGTACTGTGGTGAGGTCTCAGCCAGTTATGTGACAGAGTCAGTGATTCACAAACCTAGAACTCATTGATCCAGCTGGACCGGTGACCAATCAGTCCTAGGGACCCCCCTGTCTCTGCCTTCCCAGTATTGGGATTACACACACACACACACACACACACACACACACACACACACATACACACACACACACACACATTGCCATACCTGGTTTTTCATGTGGGAGCTGGAAATCTGAACTCAGGTCCTCACACTTGTACGGTAGGTCCTTTACCAACCCAGCCACCTCCCTAGCCTTTGGATTTCATTCATTCCTGCAACAATGTCACAGTTTTGGAATCTACTCTGTGCTGGACCCAGCTCTAGGAACCTGATGTATTTTTGTCAGGATGGTGCAGAAGAGAGGATGTTGGTGTGGACTGGAGTGTGTAGAGAATGAGCTGTTGACACCAGAACAACCAATGAATGGAGGTGATAGTAAGTCACCTTGCTCTTTTACGTAATTGCTTGCAGAGGGGTCCAGAGACCTTATTTGCAAAGAGGAAACTGTGAGAACTGGACCAAACAGGTTGTCTATACTCATTTAAGTACAGGATATTTTTTTTCTAGAGGTGGAAGTTGGTTTTCTGTGCTGATAGTTTCCACAGGTACTAGGTGAACGAACTTAAATGTTTCCGCTGAAGGCCCCATACCTGTTCTTGGATTTAATACACAACATCCAACTGTATCTTGACTTTGCTAGTTTTTCTGAAATGTCAGCGCTCCCCCCACCAACCAAGAAGCTGGCATTTGCAGGCAGTAAACCCTGTACCACTGGAGACATCTATGCCACTCTAGACAATCAGATTCCCTAGACAATCAGATTCCCTAATTCGGACCCCATTGGCCGGCCCTCCAGCTCTGTATGACCTTGATTGGGGGTGGGGGGAAATGGTCAGCAACAAAAATGTCCTCCAAACTAATATTTTTGTCCCCAATAAGTATCTATCCCAAATTCCTTACACCAGGTGGTTTTTATTTATTTATTTATTTTTAATTATGTGATAGACAACTTATCAACACCAAGTCAGCAAACTCTCATTAAAAGCTGGGAAGCTTCTAGAGTAAACTGTCAGGCTGGACGTGACAAGCTGATAATGGGAAATAGCTGCGTCTCTAGGATCCTGTTGCTTAGACACAGGCATCCCTCCCTCTGTGCTTTATCACGCGGAGGACTCCTTGCTCATCTCGTTATTTGAAGCACTGAAGTGGTGTGAGAGTCCAAGATAGCCTGGCTGATTTATACTCTGGCCTTCTCTCACTTGGCAGGCGCCAGAGGGGACAGTAAAGGGCTTGGGCTTTGAAGTCAGACAACCTTGAATGTGCACACCGACTCTCCCTCCTCCCAGCCCTGTAATTGTGGGCAAATCTCTTTAACTTCAGTCTCTATTTCATTAGCTATAAAGCCAGGGCAATCATATTTACCTTCTGCGCTTGTAAGGATGAATGATACAAGGTGTATGAAAGCTTTAACATCCAGTTGGCAGTACAGTCAATGCTCATTAACTGGCAACTTTTAAAAATAGTAACAAGTAGCCCGGTGGTGGTGGCGCACGCCTTTAATCACAGCACTTGGGAGGCAGAGGCAGGCGGATCTCTGTGAGTTCGAGGCCAGCCTGGGCTACCAAGTGAGTTCCAGGAAAGGTGCAAAGCTACACAGAGAAACCCTGTCTCGAAAAACCAAAAAAAAAAAAAAAGTAACAAGTAAGAATATCCTCACTTAAAACAAAAAGCATCTGTTCTTTTGTGTGTTGGTGTGTTGGTGTGTGAGTACATGCGTGCGTGCATGGTATATGCCCACATGTACGCAGTTGCACGTGCCTGGGGCACACATATGGAAGCCAAGTGAAGACTTTGGGTGTCTTGTTCTGTCCGTCTCTTCCTTAGCCTCTTGAGACAGGGTCTCTCATTGAGACAAGGGCTATGCTGGCAGTCAGCAAGTCCTTATCACTGTCCTGTCTCCACGACTCCCCAGCACAGGCACACATGGCTCTTGGGGTCTGAATTCAGGTCTTCACATTTGCTTGGCAAATGCTCTATCCACTGAGCCATCTCTCCAGGCCATACCTGCTCTTCTTCTGACCCAGAACAGGAAGCTGAAGCAGTGCACAGACTGGTTAGCTTAGATCATCTCTACAAGGAACCAGACTGGAGGATTTGTAATGCTCCACCCCCAACTCCAATATGCTCAGATGTTTTATTCAGGGAGAGATCAGCATCAGTGAGCCCCAGAAAGGCAGCCATCTTTTCTAAGTAGTTCCTCTGGAGACATGCCATGCTCCCTAGAACTTCTAGTTCTGAAGCTTACAAGACCCAGTTTGTCCAAGAAAGCCCAGCTTGAAAGAGGAAGCCTGGATAGAGAAGACCAGTTAATTTCATGCCTGCAAAACCATTCTCTTTTGGGGGGTAACAGAGTGAGAGCAAAGGGACATTTGACCTTCCAAGATGTTTTCTTAATGAGAAATACAAGGTATGCACACAATCTTGTTTTCTGACAGATCGTTGAAAAAAAAAATCTGGCATATTAACGATCCCTCTTAAAATACCAAAGATGGGGCCAGAAGAGAACTTTTCTTTCTGAACAATGACCGAGAAGGGAATTCTAATGAATATTTTGGCACACAGATGTCATTTTCTGGCTCTTTCAGGACCTAAGAGTAGTGGGTCATAATTAAAGCTGCTGATGGCAACTCCAGACAGTCAACTCAAATGTTTTCTCCATGCTGTCAATTCTCTGCATTAAATGATTTAACATCATCAGGTTTGTGCAGTTGAACATACACACAGAGGGAAAATGAAACATTGATATGAATTCTGGAGCATTTCTCCAAAAGATATTGTTTATTACATTCGAAGGATTTGTACAATGTTTTCCTTAGCTGATAAATTGAAATGACCCTTTCCATGAAGAGAGCTGAGAAGTTCATCCTGAAGATGTCAGAATGAGATAACATTGCCTGTCTGCTTTCCTCCCTCCCTCCCTCCTTTCCTCCCTCCTTCCCTCTCCCTCCTCTTTCTTAATAGGATCTCATATAGTTCAGGCTGGCCTTGAACTCACTATTTAGCAGAAGATGACCTTGAACTCCTTATCTTTCTGCCTCCATCTCCCTAGTACTGAGATTGAAAGACTGTGCCACTACCCCTGGTTTTATGTAGTGCTGGGGATTGAATATAGGGATTAGCATGGTAGGCAAGCACTCTACCAATTGAGCCATACTCTCAGCCCCAAGATCAGGTTTTCTGTAGGAAACTAAAACTAGCTCATATATTTGCAGTTGAAGCCAACATTGAGTCAATGAATGTTGTCCCCATCTGGTACACCACCTTTCTGGAGACTCTCCCAGGCGCTGTTGATGCTGCAAGTTCAATTATGTAACTTAAAAAAGGCCAAGGCTGCTTATTTTTCTGTCAGTTCAACTTCCAGAAAGAAAACCTACAAGTATATCTGTTTGCAAGATCTGTTAGGATCTTAGGAACCAGGCTTCCATTTTTTGTCTTTTTTTTTTCTTTAATACATTTGTATCTTTTACACAAGGGTAAACTCATCCATCCTCCTTCATCCTTCCCCATCCCTCCATCCTCCCCATCCTTCCCTTATCCATCCTCCCCACCCCTCCATTCTCCCCCATCTCTCCACCCTCCCAGGTCCCCTCATTCTCTTCTAAAAGATAGGTGTTTCAGTTTTTTCCTGGATGGAAATGAAGCAGCTAAATCCAAGTGTTTCTGAGAGAGTTCAAAGCACTATTTTGGAATGAGATAAACTGACCAGTCACTTCCTTTTCTTTCTTTCTCTCTTTCTCTTTCTTTCTTTCTTTCTTTCTTTCTTTCTTTCTTTCTTTCTTTCTTTCTTTCTTTCTTTCTCTCTCTCTCATTTTATTTTTATTTTTTGGCAGATCTCTGTGAGTTCGAGGCCAGCCTGGTCTACAGAGTGAGTTCCAGGACAGGCTCCAAAGCTATGCAGAGAAACCCTGTCTCCAAAAAACAAACCAAACCAAAAAACAAACAAACAAACAAAAAGCTTATATTATGTGTGTGTGTGTGTGTGTGCGTGCCATGGTATGCATGTAGAGGTCAGAAGACAATTTGTGGGAGTTGGTTCTTTGTTTCCACCCTGTGGGTCCCAAGGATTGAACTCAGGATTGATTGGCAGCAAGTGCCTTTATCCACTGAACTACCTCACAGGGTCTAGTCACTTCTTTAAGGCAAACCTTGATTTGCCCTGCAAAGGAATTCAGCAAAGGCCATGGCTTGCAAGTTCTGGCACAACCTTGTGGTAATGCAAACTTTCCCTCTGCAAGTTGCACATTGGAAGCCAAGCATAGTACGAAGTGAGGCATGGAAGACATGTGGGCTGAATGGGAGAGTGGTCACAGCTTTGGCCGCTCATGAGCCCAGTGCTACAGCAGCTGCTGGGGTGTGACGGAACTTTCCGGGTACCTCAGCTTCAGGTTCTGCTAACTTCCTTTCTCGGAGCCCATAATCTAGCCTTGGATAACATTATAATAGATGGAACGAATGCTGTGATGTGGAAACTCAATAGTTAAGCACTCATCACAGTCAGGTTCCTTGGAGAGCCTTTGTGAAGAAGCTGTGAACTAGAGTACTTTGACACTGGACTATAGGATGCAAGAGACCCATGGGTAGAGCCCATGTGATCTGGATGCCCTGCTAACAGTTGCTTTCCTGCTTGGCTCACAGAATCGGGAAAACTGCTGGTTTTTAACAGAGGCTTTTGGGAAAGTCTTTTGTCAAAACACACAGCCCACTGGAGAGGACTCTCCACTATCCACATGACAAAATGGTGGAATGCCCTTCTGTAGGCCAGTGGGGTGACTCAGAGATGAGATTATGCCCTGACACTTTGTTCTCCGTCCATGCCAAAGGGTAAAAAAATGTAACCCTCTGCTGCCACCTGCTGTTTCCTTTGGAATAAATTATTGGAATAATTCTAAACTTGTGTGTTGGTTGATCTTTGCCAAACGCCTTGAGGAATTTGGGGCCGTGAAATGTATGTTTATATAGTTCTGTACCAGCAGATCTTTTATATGCTAGGATAAACTGTTGGGTCCCATGGGTGTTTGCTCTCTTTCAAGCTCGTTCAATTGCTGTCTGCCTCATCCATCAAAATAAGATCAAGAGGAAGGCCACACACCTGCAAGGGCCCTCCCAGGGAGCCCCTTGAGCAAGGTCCAAGCCTTGAGAGTTTGTATATCGCTTCCTCATGGGGCAGTGACGCCATAAGAGCCATAACTGAAGGCTCATATGGACAACATGGACTGTTCCCCAAGGGCGTGTCAATGAGTAGTTTTCCTTGTAAAACCCCTCCATCACCCCACCCCGGAAGTGGAAATTCTCTTCCTAGTAGAATTGGCTGGAGGGCTTCAGGGAAAGCTCATTGTGACGTCTTCAGATGTTTTATCTTTGTCTTCTTTGAGGAAACTGAGGCAGATTAAGGAAGAGGGGAATGAAGATAACACACCCAGCTGGGAGAATCTGAGCTCAGGTTAGATTCGGAGATAATGGTAAAGAGTTAACAGTCAGTAGCTTGGACGGGCCTGATAAGAGCTCTTAGTCATCTGATTGGAGGCCCAAAGGACAGAAATCATCTATCTTGACAGTTCTAGAAAGTGGGATTTTCCTCTTTGCCCTCTTCGGGAAGATGTACTCACATGCAAGAATTTCTTTCTGCTGTTGTCATTGGGAATTCTTCAAATCATGATCTTTTTATTGGCAGAGATTAGTGACCCTGTTAAATGTGTTTTCATATCAATCTAAGTACTTCTTTTTTTAAAAAAAAAAAAAAAAAAGTCAAATCTTGGGCTGGGCGTGGTGGTGCATGCATTTAATCCAAGCACTGGAGAGTCAGAGGCAGGCAGATCTCTGTGAGTTCAAGTCAGCCTGGTCTACAAATCGAGTTCCAGGACAGCTAGGGCTGTTACACAGAGAAACCCTGTCTCAGGGGGAAAAAAAAGTCAAATCTAGTACTTTTTAGATGATGTAAAGTATTAAGGAAATGAACCTTGATATTTTCTCCTATCAGACTGTGCCTGATAAGGACCAGGTAGGTATGCAATGGCTCATTACTCAGTGTCTTACGCACAGTTGATACTTAGGGGCACATTTGTTGAATGATTGAGCTGATCACCTACATGCTCATCTCCAGAAGCCCTGTGGGGAGGGGGAGGGAGTAGGAGGAAGCTTCTCTGAATCATTCAGGTGGATAGTTCATGGGTAGACGAACCATGAGTACTAGAGTGTGATGAGTAGACCAAAAGTTATACTACATAGGCTTCAAAAATGAGATGTATTGCTTATAAAGTAAGCATGACTCTTGAAAAATCAACAAGAAAGTTGTAACATGCAAAATTCCTTCCTTCCCAGTCTGGTTCTCAAACTCTTGCCCTTGTTAATGTAGTTCACAAGCCTGTGTTTATGCTTCATGCATTTTCTTGTTTATGTCCTGTTGTTCTTCTGTAGAGCTGTGTAAAGACTTTGGGAATGTTCTAGCCTGGCTCAGCCAAGGCAAGAGGCCAGTCACTAAAGCGGTATTTCCTTGGGGGGCGGGGCGACAATAGAAAGTGAGAGACCCCAGGCTGGAGGAAAACCCCTGCAGGTCTAGGGTAATGGTTTCAGCTTCTCTCGCCTCTCAAGATACTCTTGACAGTTCCTAGTTCTTGAAGATTCTGGGTTGTCTCCTTTTCTTCTCCAGGCAGGGAAACAACTATTCAGGTGTATAATCAGGTGAGTGTTTACCAGTAATCTTGATTTGAGGAGCGCAGGAGCCCACCATTTGCCTCTGTTGTCCTTGCTCACCCGGAAGCCCTGTTCCAATCAAAGATCCAGCCGGAAGGCACGACCAGCTTCTTCACTCTGAGTTGGTGGAGAGAGAAGGGATGGCAGTTGTTTGAAGGCTTCGAAGATGGTCACAAGGCCACCACAGCTGCAGCCTGACAAAGGTTCTCATACAAGGGCATGTGTTAGGTTCCGCGATGAGCAGGTGGACAGGGCCACGGCTTCTTTAGCAAGCTTGTCTTCTGATGAGCAAGACGTCTGGCAGGTGGTGTGAAGGCGTGATTGTTTTCCAGTGTTTTTGATACCAGCTCTCATGCCTCCTGTTGTGTCTGGTAACTAAGATGCTGTCAAGAAAATACAGCGAGGCCGCTCTGAGCTGAAAAAGAGCACTTTTGCAATTAGCCTGTTGTCGCTTCAGCCTGTTTCTCTTAGAACAAATTTAATCTTAGTCAATACAGAATGTTTAAAATAGCTCTTCTGGTGAGTCACCTAAAGTGAAGCTGCAGATACATTATTGTTTCAGCCATAGCAGGTTTGACATGCAAGCCAACTCCTAGTTACCACTCACGAGGGAGCAGGAACTGTTGCTGTGCGCTCACAAGCCAACCTTAAAAAAACGTTCAGAGAGCATGAAATGCCTCAGATGATGCGTTGGTACTGCACATCTCAGAAGGAGTTCAATTTGCTGCAGAGGCAAAGGGTCTCTACAAGCTCCACATTCCTCAGGACCCAAGACACATGAGGGTTTTGCCCATCATTCATTACCTCCCCCGCCCCCCACCCACAGGAGTGTGGACAGAACTTTAGGGAAATCTCCAGGAGGCCACGAAGAAGGGGCAGAGGACTTTGCAGATGCTGAGGAGAAATGAAAGCTTTAAACAGAACATTGTGCCACGGCTTGAAAGGTCATTATCTAGTTCACACTTACCTCAGAATCTAAATATTGTCAGAAAATGGATAAGTTTGCCAGGACCATGAGCAGTGAAATCACTCAAAATAGCTCTCAGGAATCTTCAAGGCCAATGTGGCTCTGGCAGGCCGTGACACTCAAACCTGTTGTTGCCTATGAGGGACCTCAATGGTGTCGAGGCACGGCAGCTGCGTATAGGAAGGGTTTTACTCACCAGCCCTTGAAAATTGCAGCCGCCTCTCATGTCAAGTGAGTCAACTTTGTCTCTACATTTCTCTTCCATTGACTTCACGTATGGGGAGGGGACTCTTCAACTGAAGTCCTCATTACCACAGGCTTCTGAACACTCTGCCCTTCCCCCTAGCCATGGCATAGCATGGTGTCTTAGCATGCAGCAGCAGCTACTAGCTTTACTCTGCTCCTGGCCCCACCCTGGACTGGCTAAAGCCAGGTTCCCTCCTGCCAGGCAGCCGCTGGGTCAAAGTCCAGAGCAGTTCTCCCAAATAAACAAGTCCAACAAAGGCAGTTCCCAGCAGTGGACAGGGCTTTGCTCCAGAAGACTGTTTGCAAATCTGTCCTTTGGAATCTAGAAGACTATTCCTCAGGAGGAGTGATGTTATATGTTGTGGCAAGGTTCCCAGGCTAGCCCACAACCACTAAATGAACCCAGAATGGAATTAGAAAGAAGTGCTCTGGACACACTATTATAGGCAATAAAGATATTACTGAGTCGTAGGATGCAGTGAGGTATGTGAATTTAAAGTTGCTTAAACTCCAGCTTTGTAGAAGGTTGACTTAGTGGCTCCCACTCTGCATATGGGCAGTACCATCCCTTAGGCTCGGATCTGTGGAGGGATATTTAATCGCACTGTGAAACCCTGAGACTGTTAATAAAATCAACCTTGGATCAGGGGGTGGAGCCAGTGACTAGTTGACAAGAATTAGCTATAGAGAGTACAGAGGTCTCCGGAAGATGGATTAGGAGAACCCAGAAAGATGGATAGAGAGACTCACAGAAAAGAGTAGGGAGGGACTTGGAGTTTCACTATCTTTTTGGTTTGGAACAAAGGAGAGAGACGTTCTCTTGCTGGGTTTCTGGCCAAAAGGAAAGTCAACTGGTTGCATCTCAGCCCTCTGGGCTATCAGGTTTTCACCCCAACATCTGACTCCTAAGTCCTTATTGGTAGATAGAATGATAGAGAATGAGTTAAAAAATAAATGTGGTGGCAGTGACAGAGGCGGTGCTGGTAGGGCCAGAAATCTCGCCAAGCCCTGAGTGGTGGAGCGTTGGCTACGGGGCAGGGGGCTGCAGACAGTAGTTAAAATATCAGTAGATTCAGGTGTAGTTGCTAAGCCGAAGGGAAAACAACACGGGTTTTTTCCAGACTGAATAACAAGCAGAAAAAAAAAGCTGACCCCTGGCACTTGCCTCTGCTTCTTCCTGACTGCAGATGGTATGAACAGCTGCCTCAAGTGTGATCACTATAAACTTCCTTGCCAGAGTGGATTGTACTTTCCCACTGTGAACAAAATGAAGCATCTCCTCCCTTAAGTTATTTTAGGAAATTTATTTTTATCTTATGTATGTGGATGTTTGGCCCATCTGTGCACCACGTATATGCCCACAGAGGCCAGAAGAGGGCAGCAGATCCCCTCAAGCTGGAGTTACAGATGGCTGTGAGCTACCATGTAAGTGCTGGGAACCCAACCCTAGTCCACCCAAAGAGCAGCCAGTGCTCTGAACGGTCTGAGCCCACCCCTTTCTGTTTTTTAGCTTTTGATAGGGTCTCATTGTGCAGCCTGCTGCTTCTGTCTCTTAAATTGAGAGGCAAGGATTCCATGCCTGGCTTCTTTCTGTTTTCTTTTCCCTCCTCCTCTCTTTGGTCTTCCCCTTGTTCTCCCTTCTCATCAGGACTGGGATGGAAGGGGAAGTGAGAGTTAGGATGGATCCCTGGCCAGGGAAGGACTATTTACTGGAAAGGCAGAGAGCAACGTCTCCAGTTTCACCCCAGGAACTTCTTTGCACGTAGCATCCTAGGTCTCAGATTAAATGGTCGATTTAGACTCCTGCAGGGGTTTGGTAACATGGTTCTCTAGAGTCCTTGCAGGAAGGATGGGAAATCTTTGAAGGACAAAATATCTGCTTATGATTAAGGAATGGGAGAATAGAGTACACATAATGGCTGAAAGTAAGGTTTTCAGTTAGTCTCCATCGTCTAGGTTTAGTGAGGCCCAGGTTCCCAGTGCCAGGAGACTACAATAACAGAGTAAGTTAGCAAAGCCAGCATGATGGAATTTTCAGGAAGGAACCAGGTTCCCCTGATATTACCACTTTGTTATCTTCCTATGCATGAGGGTAGAAAGCTCATTTGTCTGTTCTCACATACTATTTTCAAGAATATGCTAGAATAGAGGACAGAAGAGGTGTGTAAGAAAACATTACTTCACAAAAATGGGATCAAGGAGGGGGTGGAGGGATGACAAGATGGCTCAGTGGCTAAGGACACCTTTTGCCAAGGCCAGTGCCCTGAATTTGATCCACAGGAAACACGTGAAAGGAGGACACTGACTCTTGGAAAGCTGTCCTCTGACCTCCACATTAGCTCCATGGCACTTGTGAGTGCATGCTCATATACTTCTGAAAAATAAATAATTTCAAAAAAAAAAAAAAAGGGTCAAGGGTGCCAAGATCCAACAGGGAAATGAATGCCTCAATGTGAAAATAGAGCTCCAGTGTGGTCTGCCCAGAACAGGATCAAACCGCCACCCTCTTATCTGGATAGTAGATTTATGACTGTGTTGAAGAATTGCTGTAGCCTTTTGTTTTTATCAGCCACATTCCATTAATGCCTCAGAATGAATCTGTGGTTAATTAAAAGCCTGGTTGTTTTTATTTTTTATTTTTTATGTGAATTGCTACCACACTAGGAATCCCTGGGGATCTGTGTTCTTGAGGGCTTTTTGGAGACTGAGCATAGAAGCTTACAATGGTCCTGACTGAATGGCAGATCAGCTTGCATCTCAATTCTTTATCTAGCAGCTAAGACTCTAAACTTTGTGCTCACCTCTTTCGTTAGTCAAGCCAATCTATAAAATGTAGGCTGGGGCCAATATAAGACAGGTGACTGAGTCACATGGCAGGCTCCTGCAGAGGGACACCCAATGTCTCCACCTCTGTGGGGAAGGAGAGTCATCCAGCTGCAAACCCATCTATAAATACACTGCCCTTGACGTTTCTACCTCTGGAATTCTGGCCCTGGCCCCATACCTTGCACATGGTAGATGCTCAATAAAAGTTTGTTGGATTAAATTGACTCCTGTGACTCATCAGTCTCTTAACCATATATTTACAAAAGGGAGATGAGACACATTTCAGGGAGGACTCCCTTGGTTTCCTAGTATTCTTTGTAGTCATTTTATTTTCTTTATGAGATAGGCTCTTATCCTGTAGCCCATGCTGATCCAGAATACATAGTATAGTCCAGGTTGGCCTTGAACTCACAGTGATTCTCCTGCCTCTGCCTCCCAAGTGCAGGAGTTACAGGTGTGAATCCTTATGCATGACGTCTTTCTTGTTGCTTTTAATCAAAATGTAAAAATGGAGCTGGGGGTGGAGCTCGGTGGCAGCACTTGCCTCCATTGTCTTGAGAGGCCTTGGGTTTGAATCTCAATACTGAAAATATGTTATGGGAAAATAAAACCAGAGGGTAATTATACAGAGAATTTCTATGGGAAGTCTGGGCAGCTGGTTTCATCTCCACTTAGTTCAAGGAAGAACTTCAAGTAGACTCCCATCAGCTCAGGTCAAGGGAGAATGGATTCAGGCTGGAGTGATGGCTCAGCGGTTAAAAACACTGGCTGCTCTTCTAGAGGTCCTGAGTTTAATTCCCAGAAACCACACGGTGGCTCACAACCATCTGTAATGAGATCTGGTGCCCTCTTCTGGTGTGCAGACGTATATGCAGATAGAGCACTCATATACATAAAATACATAGTAAATAAATTCTGTGGGATGTTCTGTATGGCAAATGTGTTGCTCTGATTGGTCAATAAATATAATACTGATTGGCCAGTGGCTAGGCAGGAAGCATAGGCAGGACTAACAGAGAGGAGAAGAGAAAGAACAGGAAGGCAGAAGGAGTCACTGCCAGCTGCCACCATGACAAGCCGCATGTGAGCCACGAGCCACGTGGCAAGGTATTTTTATAGAAATGGGTTAATTTAAGCTATAAGAACAGTTAGCAAGAAGCCTGCGACGGCCATACAGTTTGTAAGCAATATAAGTCTCTGTGTTTACTTGGTTGGGTCTGAGCGGCTGTGGGACTGGCCGGTGAGAGATTTGTCCTGACTATGGGCCAGGTAGGAAAACTCTAGCTACAAATAAAGCTTTAAAAAAGAGAAAGAGAGCTGGGCGGTAGTGGTACACACCTTTAATCCCAGCACTCGGGAGGGAGCCAGGCGGATCTCTGTGAGTTCAAGGCCAGCCTGGGCTACAGAGTGAGTTTCAGAAAAGGCACAAAGCTACACAGAGAAACCCTGTCTCGAAAAACAAATAAATAAATAAATAAAATAAAATAAAATAAAATAAAATAGAGAAAGAGAGAATAGATTCAACAGGACTATCCTCAGAGTTTGATCTGTGTTGTATGTGTTTTTAAAATGTATACTCTTTATTAGTCTAAAAGACATTTCTCTGTGTAGTTTGATCTTTCTGGAATCATTGTAGCCAGCTGTTAACTACAGAGATCCGCTGCTCTGCCTGAGTGTATTAAGGTGCCCACCGCCCTAGTCTAAAAATTATTGTTTTGCCTATATGTATGCCTGTACCATGTGAATGCAGGCCAAAAAAGGGCATTGGATTTTCCTAGGACGAGTTATGGATGATTAATTGAATTGTGATCATAGTCTCTTACCTTGTGAGCTTCCTTGTGGGTGTTGGAAATTGAACCCAGGTTCTTAGGAAGAGGTGTCAGTGTTCTTAACTGCTGAGCTGTCTCTCTAGCCCCCACTTTATTTCATTTATTTATTTATTTATTTATTTGGGGTGTGTGTGTGTGTGTGTGTGCGCGCGCGCGTGCGTGCGTGCATGTGTGTGTGTGTGTGTGTATGTGTGTGTGTGTGTGTGTGTGTGTGTGTGTGTGTGTGTGTGTGTGCATGCACATGGTAGAGGTCAGATGACAACTTTTGGGAGTGGTTCTCTCCTTCCACCATGAAGGTCTGGGTCACTGAATTCAGGTTATCCGTCTTTTCAGCAAGCATCTTTACCAACTTTACACTTTATTTATTTGTTTAAAGTTTTTTTTTTTTATTCTTTTGAGAGTCTCACTATCTAGCCCTAGATGGTGGTGTAGAATTTGCTACGTAGACCAGGCTGGCCTTGAACTCACAGTGATCTCTCTGCCTGCCTCTTGAGTGCTGGGATTAAAGGTATGTACCACCATGCTTGGCTCCTAAAGTCATATTTTTATTTCATTCTTAAATTGTCACAATTAATGAGGAGTGGACTTATGTATGCCTATTGGACAAGACTCAATTTTTTTATTAAAGATTTTATTTTTATTTTATATGTTGCTTAAATGTATGTCTGTGTACCATGTGTATAAAGTCTCTGAGGAGCCAGAAGAGGGCACTGGATCTCCTGGGACTGGAGTCAGACAGTTTTGAACTATTATGTGGGTGCTGGAAGTTGAACCTGGGTCATCTGCAAGAGCAGCCAGTCTTAATCACTTAAGCACCTCATCTCACCAGCCCCCAAGACTCAGATTCTTAAATCCTGATGTCAGGTTAGACATCTATACCTTAATTCTCTGTCCTGCCTTCATTAAAGAACAGTTCTGGATTCACGAAAAGCAAAGCAAATAGTGCTTAACTTCCAGTTTCCCTATTTTAAAATTTATTTACTTATTTAGGTTGTTTTGAGACAGGGTTTCATGTAGCCCAGGCTTTCCTCAAACTCTATATGTAGTTGAGAAAAAACTTAAACTCTTGGTTCTTATGCTTTGACCTTTCAAGTGATGAGATCATGGACATACACTACCACACCTGCCCTCTATTATTAACATTGTACATCAGCATGGTGCATTTGTTACAACTAATGAATCTGTCATCTGTCTATCATCTATCTATCTATCTATCTATCTATCTATCTATCTATCTGTCTATCTATCAATTATCTAGCTATCTATTCATCAATTATCTATCTATCATCTATCTATCTATCTATCTATCTATCTATCTATCTATCTATCTGTTATTTTGCAGTACTGAGGATTGAATCCAGGCCTCACTTCTTGTACTAGGTAAGTGCTTTAACTTTGAGCTATATCTTCAGCTCTTGCTAATTTTTGATCTATTTTGATACAGCGTCTTATGTAGCCCAACTTGGCCTTGAACTTACTATGTAGCTAAGGATAATCTTAAACTTCTGATTCCCCTACCTCTACTTCCCAAGTGCTGGGTTACAGGCTTATGCCATTATGCACTGTTTATATGGTACTGGAGGTCAAACCAGGGCTTTGTGCCTCTTAAGCAAGAATTCTACCAAATGGACAATATCCCCACCCCCTCCTTGCTTTTTATGCCCAAGTCTGCTGGCTTTTGTTTCCTTCTTCTGGAAATGCAAGTTTGGCTACCTTCAAGATGTTGAATTCACTTTTGTTGTGTGGTCCAGATGGAAGATGGATAAAGCCTGGAATTGGAGAAGGAGAGAGGGACAGATTAGAGAGCGTTTATGTGATAAAGCTAGCAGAATTTTGCTGATTGGATATATATAAAACTAAGAGAAACTGAGCTCAGATTGTAAGTTTGAGGCCAGGATGGTCTACATAGAGAGTTCCAAGACAGCCAAGGCTACCTAATGAGATCCTGTCTCAAAATAAAATAAAATAAGACTCAAGTTGTGCTGTTTACTCGAGGAGGTACAAAGTTGAAATGAGAATGTGACCCCATAGGCTCAGATGTTTGAATACTCAGTCCCCAGTTGGTGGCACTGTTTGGGTACCCTTAGAAGGCATAGCTTTGCTGGAGGAGGTATGGCATTGTGGGCTAGCTTTGGGGTTTCAAAGCCTCAGGACATTCCCAGGGTGCTCTTCTGTTTCTTGCTTGTGGTTCAAGATGTGAGCTATCCCCTTCCTGCTCCCACCACTTTGCCTGTCACCAGCTGCCATGTCTTCCTTCCACAATGGACTCCTATCCTTCTGGAACTACAAGCCAAAATAAACTCTCTTGTATAAGCTGCCATGGTCATGGCGTTGTATCACAGGAGTAGGAAAGTAACTAAGACAGAAGTGAATCCAGAAGATTGGATGGGAGCATCATGAGGTCATGGTGACATCCTGCGCTGGGTTTACCCATGGGACATCAAGGTATTCTTGTCCAAAAGGAAGCTGGAAATAATGAGCCTTCAGTTCTGCGTGGAGATTGGACAGGAGTAATTCCCAAACTAGAGATCATGACAGGGCTCTTACAATGGATTCAACTGGGATAGACCCAAGGGGCACATTTGCAGTAATTCAAACCCTTGGCAGTAAATAATTGAATGTGAACTTCAGGTCAGGAGAGAAATGAAAATTTATTTTGGAGACCATGAGACAGAAAGAGGCCAGGACTTTATGGGGAGGATTTTGTGGTAATTCCACTCTCCAGGCTTAGGCTAATGACTGTTGCTTTTCTACTCAAATGAAAATTTGGGATTTGAAAAGGCAGCTATATTAACTAATTAATACAACCTCAGAAAAAGTAGCAGGGTTTGGTCTTAGGTAGAGCCATGTAAATGGGAAATATAGTGGTGTAGAGTCAGATGGGAATGAAAATGCTCCCAGGTGTTATATGTCTCACACTTAGAGCATTCTTTTTACACTTTCTTTAAAACGTAACCCCCTTGTTCTTGGCTGACACTGTGGATTGGCTCAGTCAGGAACCCTCACAACTGCCTCCTCCTCCTCCTCCTCCTCCTCCCCCTTGCTGTCTGTAGGGGCTGCAGCACATACAAGCTCCCAGACTCTGTTCCAGTAGAGATGGCTGTGGAGCAGTTTGGGAAGTTGGTAGGCTTCCAGCACGGAGCTTCCACACAGTGTTTGTAGCAGTACCAAGAAAAAGACAGTTGAAACTTAGAGTGCTGAGGAAGAAGGGCAGAGGGGACCCTACTCCCCAAAGATGCCTGCTAGCAACTATGCTGTTCTAGTTTATTCATTTCTTCTTGTGTTTTGTCAAAAAAATAAAAAATATGTTTGGCTGGGGACATGGCTCCATTGCTAAAGTGCTGGCTACCAAAAATGAGGGCCTGAGTCTGGATCCTCATCACTCATGTACAAAGCTGGATGTACAGTGTACCTACTATCCTAGCACTGGGGAGGCAGACTGGAGGATCCCTGAAGCTTGCTGGGCAGCCAATCTAGCTGAATCAAAGAGCTCTAAGTTCAGTGAGAGCCTCGGCCTAAAAAAATAAGGTGGGGAGTGATTGGATAAGACACCTGGTGTTAACTTTTGGCTTCCAAATACATGTGTACATGCATGCATACCTACATGTACATATGCACACAATCGACAATACACACTACTGTGTGCCACACCCCAAGGTGTTTGCCAACCTCCTCCACTCCCCACCAGGACCCTGAAATGAGATTCTGGAGGTTCGATCCCGCCAGGACACTTTTCTCAGTGGCTAAACCGATCATCAAGCACTGGTTTTCTCCAGGTGTCGGCCAGGTCCCTTGAATCACCTTCCCGCCCCTCCCAACACACACACACACACACACACACACACCCCCCCACACACACACACACACACACACAGTCTTTACCTTTTTAAACTAATACTCAAGGTTTCACTCTGAGCTTCCCACTAGAATTGGGAATTTCAAGTCAGTCCCTGCTGCTTAGCTCATTCTGGAATTTCTGATGATGGGACTTCAGGCTTTGTAAGTTTTAGAACTCCGCTGCCAATTCTAAGGAGTAACTCATACCAAGAACCTGTGGTGTAAGCCAGTGTTTGTGGCTGTGAGTGTTTGCCTGCCTTTCTCAGCTGGCTGCAACTACGATTGATGCGTGTGTCACAACTCTGTTTAACCAGTAGATGACTGTCGGGGCTTCAGCTGCTATCTGCTCCGTATCTGCTCTAGCAGCGCTCTCAGGAGATGAGGAAAAATACAAATATATTCCGTTTTTCTATTCCAGAGATCCTTCCAGAGCTATTCAAGTGAGGCCAGAGAAGTGTCACTGCTCCCTGGCTTGGAAAAACTAGGACAAGGCTGACCTCAGTTCTCTATCTCTATAAACCTCAAGAACACCTGGGAAATGCCAATGTTCCAGCAACCGGACTCCATCTCCCAGGTCACATTCTACACTCTAAAATAGCATAACATGAATTCCCTGACAGAGTTTAATCTTCTACTTCAAATGTTTTAAAGTTATATACCCTCAATTTGTCTGTAATTTTTAAAAAGATCTATATATTTCTTGAAGTAAGGTCTCATTATGTAGTCCTGGCTGTCCTGGAACACAGTGTATAGACAAGGCTGGCTTCAAACTCGCAGTGATCCTCCTGTCTCAGCCTCCCAGGTGCTTGGCATTATAAGTGTGAGCCACCATGCCCAGTTGCCAGTTAATTAGTGGTGAATCAAGCCATCTGCTTCCCTCTGTGTCCTTTGCTACAACCCCCTTAGCCACAGAAGCCTCATAAAACGTGCAGCTGTGATCCTTTGTCCTTGAAACTTCAGTGACTGTCTGTTGTCCTCAGGACAAACACAGCTTAGTCACCTAACCTCATTCCTGGCCTTTTCTCCTTTTACCTTCTAAGGGCCACACTTTCTGTGCTGACTGCCACGTCAGGGCCTTGGTTGTCACTTGCTCTTTCTCTAACCACTTTTATTTCCCCCTTCACTTTTCTGCCCTGTCCCACTTCATCTGCCTGCCTCCTCTCCAACCTCCCTATCTCAATTCAAATATAATTTCCTCTCAGAAAACCTCCACTCTTTATTTTTTGACAGGGTCTTTCTAAGTAGATCAGGCTGACTTTGAACTTACAGAGATCTGTCTGTATCTGCCTCCTGAGTACTGGGATTAAAGGTGCTGTCCATCACCCCCATGCAGAAGACCTCTAATTCCATACCATTCACATATTCTTTTTTTTTTTTTTTTTTTTTTTTTTGAGACAGAGTTTCTCTGTGTAATAGCCCTAGCTGTCCTGGAACTCACTTTGTAGACCAGGCTTGAACTCACAGAGATCTGCCTGCCTCTGACTGTTGAGTGCTGGGATTAAAGTTGTGTGCCGCCATGCCCTGCCCCATTTATATATTCTTATAGGATCTTGATTTTATTTTCTCTTCTTGCCTTTCCTCAGGCTGTGTTATAATTAAATCTTTTTTATCTGCATACCATTCTAGAGGGAACCAGATAAAGATTGGTAAGGACAGGGTCTGTATAGGTGATACCTACTAGTTTACCACAGTATTCCTTCACATCTGGAAACAGCACCTTCTTTGATAACTAATTCTCGTGTAGTTTCTAGAGAGGCTGCTGTGTCTTCACATGGCCTAAACCAATCATGATATAGGACTACGGTAAGATAATGGTAAACTATAGTGGATGCTGGATCCAGATCTAGCTCTCAATCTGGGCACGGCTGGCACAGATTTGTAAGCTCAGGGCCTGGGAGATGGAGGCAGAAGATTCAGGATTTCAAGGCCAGCCTCAGTTACATAGTAAGTTTAGGATCTATACATGAGACCCTGCCTCAAAAAAAAAAAATCAAAACTCAACCCAAACCAATCCAACCAACCAACCAACCAACCAACCAATCAACCAACCCAATTCAACCAACCAACCCAACCAGCCACTCTATTCAAATAAGCAAAAAACTCCCCCAAATCCTAGCTGTTCACCTTATGGTATATTAACATCTTTATGGGTTTGTCTTTTCATGTGTGTGTCCTGTAGTAATCTCCCTATGACAGATGTGTTTTGAAGAATAACTGTGGATGCTTGACTATGAGTCACCAAGTTATCACAGGACCTAAGTTCCCCATTGTGAGTTGGGTGCTATCTGGCTCTCCAAGGCATAAAATTGGCTATTTACAACAGCATCCCATCATTAAATGGGAATGATAGACATGAATCAGGCTCATGTAAGTCCTGAAGGCATAAGTAATTTGGACAAGCCAAGGGCACCACTGCCTCTTCCCCTCTGTTGCATTGGTGGTCTCTTACTAGTTTTGTATAACAGGATAGATGAGAAGGAAAGACTCCAGGGCTTGTTTCAAGGCAGTTCTGTGTAATATTCATGACACTACTGAATTTGAATGATAGAGGTGACAGGAATCCTCGTAGGTGCAGTGTGGAGATATAGTAGATTAGGGGCAGTAGTCAAAGGCTTGACTGGACAGTCATGACTCATGATTGAACAATGGATGACGAAGAGGTCTGAGAAATCAGTCTGGACAGAAGTCTCTGAGTTGGAAAAGAATGTGAAGACGTGGATGATCACCATCAGCAACCCCTCAAGAAGGGAGCTCAATAAGCACGAGAGTCAGATGGTGTGCTGAGCCACGAGAATATGTTATAAGGAGTCCAGATGTGTATTAAAGCTATACCTTGACCAGGCCAAGGGTCAGTCAAGTGGGAGGCCATCTAGCATGGACTATTTGGTGTTACACAGCTTAATATTCAGCTATGCCTTGTTATGAATTTTTTGTGCTCATAATTCCCATAGAATGTGTGTGTGAACTTTCTGCTTAGGTTAGGCCAGAACTTGGATAAGGTCACGTAGGCAAAGCCAAGCAGGTGGTAGCTACATAGCTTTGTTTCTTGTGCAAAAGAATCTCAGACCATCCTCTTGACTTGAGGCCTAGTGGCTCTCCAGAGCAATTGACTGAGGACAAAAGAGGTTTTTACTTATCAAGGTGGAAGGTAGGGTGGAGCAACATTCCTGAGGAGGCAGAAGAAATATGCATTTTCTGTAGAGGAGATAGAACAGCATGACTAGGGAGAAGGGAAGAACACAGGTTTTGTAAATAGTAAGGCAGAACTCTTGTAGAGTTCATCAGAGCCAGGAGTAGAGAGCAAGTAGAGATGGAGGGCAAAGAAACAGAGGACGAAGATGAGGCTGGAAGTGTAAGAGCTTAGTTGTTAGCAGGACTATGAGATGGCAGTAAAAGAGGGGACAAAGAGGAACTGAGTGTCAGGATGGAACTGAAGCTGTGTAGACAGAATTTCATCCCAGAGAAATAAAATAGACAGACAAAAAGCTTGATATATCTAGATTTATTCCTGCCCTGAATGCCTGATGGAGCTGTAGCTGTATAGATAAAATTTTGTCATAGAGGAATAAAGTTAACAAACATAAGAGTATAGTGTATGTAGATTTTTTCCCCTCAGATATCCCACGCCAGACTCTGTCTTCCCCAGACTCTGGGCAATCCATAAGATGGCCTATTCTCTTTCCTCTTCCTCTGGTCAGCCTGGTCTTAGTCCAATAAACAGAATGACCCATAAGTTGTTCAGAGGCTCAGTGACATGGATTTCCAGTCACCACTGTTCAACAGGAGGCCCACAGTGAAGCCACTCATAGGACACAGGCCAGCCAACTGGTGAGAGGCTGCTTACAAATGGTCTTCCATTATGGAAGGGACAGACTTCATTCCCACTGGACTAGTCACTATTGTTAGTTATTTAGCGGCGCTCTTACCCTGAGAGGAAATGTCACAAAACACGACAGAATCCACTAACAAGAGTTTTATTAAAATGAAAAAGATGAGTGCTCAGGCCTTTGGAAGAGACACGTGTGGAGAAGAAGAAAAAGAGCCGGGAATATGGTGCCGGCTTATAAAGGCTGGGTAGCACATGCGTACACAGGTCAACATAGCTACTCCACGCATGTGCAGATCACATGGTTGCGTTGCGCGCTCTTACACAACCATGCAAAGCCATGGGGTCCTGTGAGACACCTTGACCCGGAAATGGCTATTTTGACCTGGAACTGGCTAGGTGGAAGTGTCTAGGTCCACCGGGCATGCGCAAACATGCCCAACCATGCTGTGGGATGTTCTGTATGTCCTGTGGGAGCCCTTCTTGGGTTCCTCGTGGCTTTACCCAGCAGGTCCACATAGAGGATGATCAGGACCACGGGCCTGAGTGCAGGTGTCTGAGATGGTCTGCACTTGGCTGTGCTGAGGGATGGTCTATATGGCAAATGTGTTGCTCTGATTGGTCAATAAATAAAACCTGATTGGCCGTGGTTAGGCAGGAAGTATAGGCGGGACTAACAGAGAGGAGAAATAAAAGAACAGGAAGGCAGAAGGGGTCACTGCCAGCCACCCGCCAGGATAAGCAGCATGTGAAAATGCTGGTAAGCCACAAGCCACGTGGCAAGGTATAGATTTGTGGAAATGGATTAATTTAAGATATAAGAACACTTAGCAAGAAGCCTGCCACGGCCATACAGTTTGAAGCAATATAAGTCTCTGTGTTTACTTGGTTGGGTCTGAGTGGCTGTGGGACTGGTGGGTGACAAAGATTTGTCCTGACTGTGGGCAAGGTAGGAAAACTCTAGCTACACAAACATGGGGGCGTGTTGTGAATCCATCAACTATAGCTGTAGATGTCTCTAGCCTGTTCACAATTCCTCTAAAACCACCGTCAGGGATTTACAGATAGTGTTATTAACAGAATACTGCTTCTGACTAGGGAGCTCACGGTGATTCAAGTCTGGCAAAAGTCTCACACTCATGGAATTCACTGAACTTGCTATGTCCCCTACCTCCTGGAAGCAGTTGCCTGGTACAGTGGTAGAGTGATCTTTCAGAGACTTAGTTACAGTGAGGATCAGATGGAGCACCTTGCAGTGCTGGAGCACTTTCCTCTAGGATGTAACATGTTCCAAATTAGACTCATACGTGTTGCTCTATTTCCCATCACCAGTTTTTATGAGTCCAAGATTCAAGGATAGAGATGAGTTGACTTTTCACTATTGCTTTGAGTAATCCACTGGGAATTTTTTTCTTCTTGTTGCTCCCACTTTAGATTTCGCTAGTTTATAGGTCTTATTGACAAGGCAGGAATTCAGAAATGGCACGTTGATGTTGATGTGTATGCAAAGGCCACTTGAGACTCATCAGACCAGTGAATCAACAGGAAAACAGACTTTCTTTCTTAATTTTTTGAAAAAGGATATTCTATTTAGGGTTCCTATTGCTCTGACGAAACACCATGACCAGAGCAACTTCAGGAGGAAAGGGTTTATTTGGCTTACATATCTTGAACCCTTTATTTAGTTGTGCATGTGTATGATGCTGGCAGGCAAGGGCAAGTTAAAGGACGGCTTTTCAGAGTCACTTCTCTCCTTGCACTTTGGGATCTGGATGTTGAAACTTGGGTTATCAGGTTTGTGTCAATAAGTGGGGGCATCTCACTGGTTCCCTACTCATTTATTTTTGAGACAAGATCTACTGTGTTCGCTGCTGTTTTTCTACATCCAAATTACATCTGGGAATTTGCCAGTTATCTATTAAATAACGAATTTAACCCTGAGGCTCATGAGGATCCTGCTTGAGGGATAACTGGACATTCTTGCTTTTGGCTGAGTACTAAGGGGAAGTACCAGCTTTGTCCCTGTGGGATGGGCGAGATGCAAGGCTGGAAGTCCCCTGACTAGATCTTGACTCAGGTGTTTTATAGGCCACATGATCTTCCCTTCTTTACTACTAGTGTTGTTTAGAAAGCAAACTAGATGCCTTTCCACCATTTCTCCTGAAAGTGTCTTCTGGAAACAAGAAGCTACCATCTCAAGGAGCCTGATTTAATTTTCCTTGGCTACCTATGTCACCAAGTTTATTGATGAAACACCATGATCAAAAGCAACTTGGGGAGGAGAGTGTTTATTTCATCCTGTAGTCTATCATCCAGGGATGTCATGACAAGAACTCAAGGCAGCCTGAAGCAGAGGCCATGGAGGAGTGCTGCTTACATGGCTTGCTCAGCCTGCTTTCTTAGAGAACCCAGAACCACCTGCCCAGTTCAGGGGTGGCACTGCCCATAGTGACCTGGAGGGACCCCCACATGAACCATCAATTAAGAAAACATACCATGCTGGAGAGATGGCTCAGAGGTTAAGAGCATTGGCTACTCTTCCAGAGGTCCTGAGTTCAATTCCCAGCACCCACATGGTGGCTCATGACCATCTGTAATGAGATCTGGTGCCCTCTTCTGGCCTCCAGGCATACATGCAGGCAGAACACTGTATACATAATAAATAAATATTAAAATTAAAAGAAAGAAAGAAAGAAAACATACCACAGGCTTGTCCACAGGCCAATATGGTGGAAGAATTTTCTTGATTGATGTTTCTTCTTCCAAAATGACTTAAGTTTATGTCAAGCTGATATACACTAGTGAGCACACCTTTCCATATGGAGGGAATTACAAGGAGGCTGTCTGCTTGGCCAGCAAGGTAGCTCAGTGGGTAAAGGGCCCAACTGAGTTTAGTCCCTGGAACCCACATGGTTGATGGAGGGTTCCCATTCTCACAAGCTGTCATCTGACCTTTGTGAGGAGAACCTCAGGAAGGAGCCATGTCTGCAAAGAGAAATTGATGAGAACTTCAATGATGTGGAGAGGTTGGGGTGATGTCAGCTCAGAGCCTGACTGTACCTCATCCTGGGGATAGCGTTAGCCTCCTACTAGCTGTTTCCTTGCTCATCTGTGTGTTAGACCTAACATCCTGTGATTAACAGGTAAGACCATCAATTATCTTAGCAGACCACTAGCTTTCACCAGCCCTGAGGTTAAGGATGTTAATCAGATAGCATCAGACCTGTGGGAGAAATTCCCCCAGCTTGCTGTCACTGTCCATTTGATATACTTACCAACTTACTTTAAAATTCCCTCATTTAGGATTTTCTTTATTCTGCTACTATAAAACATAAAACTGCATCTTTGTGGGGACACAGAATCTGGGGTGACTTACCTGCGTGTTTCCTGGGCCTCCAGAATACAGGAAGTTTTATTCCCTCTGAGGCAGGAGCTGGCTGGGCTTTTTGTGTCAACAGCTCTGTATATACACTGTGTCTTTATTCTTGTGTCTTTATTCCCCTCTCCTGCCTAGAAAACAGGCAAGTGAAATGCAGTTTTTACAAAAAGATTTATTTTTAAAATTTTCTATTGTTTATTTTATATGTATGAGTGTTTTTCCTTCCTGTATCTCTGGGCACCTCATGCATGCTTGGTGTCTATAGAGGCCAAAAGAAGGCATTAGAGACCCTGTAACTGGAATTACCAACAGTCATGAGCTGCCATGTGGCTTCTGGGGATTGAACCTATACTCTGGAAGAGCAGCCAGCACTTTGCACTCTTAAGCCATCTGTCCAACCCAAGATCTATTTTTTTTTAAATAATTATGTGCACATCTGTGTGTATTTGTGTATACGAGTTTAGGAAATGGTCAGAAGAGGCTAGGGGATGCCCTGGAGCTGGAGTTACTGGTTATAAGCCTCCCCTGGTGGGTGTTGGGAACTGAACTTGGATCCTCTGCAAGAGCAGTACATGTTCTTAGCTGCTCAGCACTTCTCCAAGTCCAATAAAATGAAATTTTAAGAAGAGGATGGCAGGGCTGGAGAGATGGCTCAGAGGTTAAGAACACTGGCTGTTCTTCCAGAGGTCCTGAGTTCAATTCTCAGCACCCACATGGTGGCTCACAACCATCTGTAATGAGATCTGGCTCCCTCTTCTGATCTGCAGGGATACGTGCAAACAGAACACTATAGATAATAAATAAATAAATCTTTAAAAAAAAAAGAGGGTGGCTCATAGATTGATAAATTAATATAGTGAAAAGGACTATTCTACCAAAGTATTTACAAATTTGATGCAATCTCAATCAAAATCCCCATTTCATTTTCCATGGAAACAGAAACAAACAAACAAGCAAAAAAAAAAAATCCTAAAATTCATATGGAACCTCAAAAGATCTTGGATAGCCAGAAGAATCATGATTCAGGAGGGATTACCATCCCAGATCTCAAGATACATTACAGAGCCATAGTAATAAAAACAGTATGGTACTGACATAGAAACAGACATGTAGACCAAGGGAATGTAGACCAGAGAGTCAAAATTGAAGACCCAAACATGAGTACACTTAGCTACAGCCATCTAATATTTGACAAAGATACCAAAACCCAGAAACAAACAAACAAAAACACTAGGGAAAAGACAGCATCGTCAACAGATAGTGCTGGGAAAACTGGATGTCCACATGTAGAAGAATGAAATTAGACCTGTATCGACCTATGACCTTGCACAAAACTGACTCTAAATGGGCCAAAAACCTAAATGTGAAACCAAAAACATCAAAACTTCTAGAAGAAAACACAGGCAGTACCCCGCATGGTACAGTGTAGAAAAGAACTTTCTGAATATGATTCCATTTGCCTGAGAATTAAGGCCAACAGTTTTATGAATGGGACCTCTAAAACCCAAAATTCTCTGTATAGCTAAAGAAACAATTAATGGAGTGAAGAAGAAGCCCACAGAATCTGACAGAGGACTAATATCTAGAATATAGAAGAACTCAAAAAACAAGAAGACGAAAACAAAAACCGTCAGCAAAACCAAAACCAAAGTATCATTCAAAAAAAATGGGCCTGGGACCTGAACAGAGAGTCCTCAAAAGTAAGGGGGAAAATGGCTAAGACATACCTCAAAAACTATACATCATGCCTAGCAATTAGGGAAATGTGAATCAAAACAACTTGGTTTCATTTACCCCAGCCAGGCTAATATCAACAAAACAATAGACAACAATGCTGGAGCATTGTTGCTGAACTTGCAAGCTGGTCCAGGCACTCTGCAACTCCGTGTGGAGACCCTCAAAAAGCTAAAAATAAATTTGCAATATGAGTCAGCTACACCATTCCTACTGCAGAGATCTCTGTTTAGCTGTGTTCATTCACAATAGCTAGGAAATGGCAACAATTCCATAGCCCAGGCAGCCTTCAACTCAAGATCACCCCTGCCTAAGCCTCCCAAGTGCTGGGATTACACACATGTGTGGCCATGTCTGGCCTTTTCTCCTGCATATTTTCTTTCTGTAGACAGTTGACTCTTTGGATATGGAGCATATGGGTATGCGGGCAGACTCTCTTTATCTTGTACAGCGTGATGTTTTGAATACATACACACACACACACACACACACACACACTCTCTCTCTCTCTCTCTCTCTCTCTCTCTCTCTCCCTCTCTCTTCTGGAATTATTGAACTGAGCTCATTAAAATAAACATTTCTTTGCATATTTATTTATGTGTCTGTTAATTATTAATTTCTTTACATTTATGCACAGGCAGGCATAGAACCCAAAGTCGAGTCAACTTGAGACAAGCAAGAGTTCACTGACAGAACTGTTTCCTGGGATTCAAAGACAAGCCTGGACCAGAACTAGGCCCTCAGGTACTGGCCCAAATCTACACCTCCAGTCTCTGTACACCCCTGCACTCCCATCCCCTGTCTCCATGTGTACACCCCTGCACTCCCATCCCCTGTCTCCATGTGTACACCCCTGCACTCCCATCCCCTGTCTCCATGTGTACACCCCTGCACTCCCATCCCCTGTCTCCATGTGTACACCCCTGCACTCCCATCCCCTGTCTCCATGTGTACACCCCTGCACTCCCATCCCCTGTCTCCTGTCTCCATGTGTACACCCCTGCACTCCCATCCCCTGTCTCCTGTCTCCTATGTGTACACCCCTGCACTCCCATCTCCCTGTCTCCATGTCTCATGTTCACTCCCCATCCCTGTCTCCATGTGTACACCCCTGCACCCCATCTCCTGTCTCCATGTGTACACCCCTGCACTCCCATCCCCTGTCTCCATGTGTACACCCCTGCACTCCCATCCCCTGTCTCCATGTGTACACCCCTGCACTCCCATCCCCTGTCTCCATGTGTACACCCCTGCACTCCCATCCCCTGTCTCCATGTGTACACCCCTGCACTCCCATCTCCTGTCTCCATGTGTACACCCCTGCACTCCCATCTCCTGTCTCCCCTGTCTCCATGTGTACACCCCTGCACTCCCATCTCCTAGTCTCCATGTGTACACCCCTGCACTCCCATCCCCTGTCTCCATGTGTACACCCCTGCACTCCCATCCCCTGTCTCCATGTGTACACCCCTGCACTCCCATCCCCTGTCTCCTGTCTCCATGTGTACACCCCTGCACTCCCATCCCCTGTCTCCTGTCTCCATGTGTACACCCCTGCACTCCCATCCCCTGTCTCCATGTGTACACCCCTGCACTCCCATCCCCTGTCTCCTATGTGTACACCCCTGCACTCCCATCCTCTGTCTCTATGTGTACACCCCTGCACTCCCATCTCCTGTCTCCATGTGTACACCCCTGCACTCCCATCCCCTGTCTCCATGTGTACACCCCTGCACTCCCATCCCCTGCCTCAGCGCCTGCCCGTATATCACTGTCATTCTCAGGAGGGCAGTGGGCTGAAATTGTTGGGTTGTATTTCTTGACAAGCTTGGTTCAATTTGTGTCTTTTTAAGGAAATTATTTTATTTGTTATCAGTGTGTGTGTGTGTGTGTGCATGTGAGCACGTGTGTGTCAGAACACAAGTGTATGGAATTGACTCCTTCCATGTTCCATCTGTATGTGGGTTCTGAGGCTCAAGCTCAGTGTGTCAGGCTTCCACAGCAAGCACTCTATCTTTCAAGGATCATGGGTTGTGCATGTACACATGTATTAGATTTGTAGTCTGTAAGGTAAGTGGAATTTCCTATTTTAATTTATATACATTGATTGTATAAAATAATTGGTTTCATTACATTATGACCTTTTCATGCCTACGTATAATGTATTTGATCATATTCTCTTCCTGGAAATTTTAATCTAAAAACTGTTTTGAAATTAAAGTATAACTCTTTTTCCTTATTCCTTTTTCTCTTTCCAACTCTTCCCTTGTACCTACTCCCTTGTTCTCTCTTAAATTCTTGGCCTCTGTTTCTCTAATTGTTGTTACACATTTGTACATATATTCCTAAATCTATAAACACAACCTTCTTGGTCTCTATAATGCTACTTGAGTGCATATGATTTCAGGACTGACCACTTGGCATTGATAGCCAGTTTGGAGGCTCTTCCCTGAGGAGGACCACCTCCCCTGCTCTCAGCATCTGTAGTTGCCTGTATTTCTTCGTCCAGCATTGAGGCCTGGGGAGCTCTCCCCCTTCCACGTTGCCATGTCTATTGCTGTCCTTGTTCAGGTCGTGTTTAGGCAGCCATGTTGATGAGACTTCATGGGTGTAACTTCTCTGATATTTCTAGGAAACTGCTCGTTCCTCCTGCTCTTCCGATCTTTCCATCCATATCCCACTGAGATCCACGAGCCTCAGGTACAGGAGTTGTGTTGTAGATCTGTTGATTGGGGCGCAGCTCCATAACTCTCCATTTTGATAAGCTGCGGTTTTTCTATAATGGTCGATGTCTGCAGCAAGGAGATGTGTCTTTGCTGAAGGGTAGGTTCTAAGCTTATTTGTGGGTAGAAACTTTATATTTTATGGGTGAGAAACTAAGACTAAGAGAAAATTAAGTAATTGATTTATGTAACTGACTGACTAGGAATTTTAAGCCAGACTTTCTTATTTCTAAGGACTGTTAATTTCTTCTTCTTTTTCTTTGCTTCTTGGGGCTGGGTCTTACTATATGTGGAACTCACTATGCAGCTCCAGGCTAGCCTTGAACTCTCAATCATCCTCTCATCTCAGCTGTGATTAAGGATGTGAGTCAATACACCTGGGTCCCAAGAGCTAATCTTGTCAGGTGATACCTGCCTCCCCCGACCTCCTCTCTCTCTGGCTCCAGGTGTGAGGTGTACTCACTCATCTCAGTCTCCAGGTGTTAGCTGATCCCTTGAAGGCCAACTGGGATGAGCCAGCAGCTTTTACTGTACTGAATTTTGCTCCTGGGTTTGGTGTGCCTATCTCTGTGGGATCCCCTGACCCTGAGCCCAATTTTTCATATGTAGGAATAGATGGTTCTGAGAATCGTGGAGGCTCATTGAAGTAGATGGTTTTGTCTATTGTATCCACTGCTAACTTCCACCTCCAAATTTGATCTCTTGACAATTAATTATTAAAGAATGCATTAAAAAACCCTGGTCTCATAAGGGCCTTCCTAGAGGGATAGTTGAATATTCTTGTTTTTGGTATGTATTAGATTTTGTTTGTGAGGTTTGGCAAGAGATATAGGAAGACATGGAGGAGGCTGTGTACGGGGCCAGCAGGATGGCTCAGAAGGTAAAGGCAATTGTTTCTATGCCTGACTACCTGAGTCCAGTCCCCATGACACACATGGCTGAAGGTGAGAACTCATTCTCTCAGGTTATCCTCTCACGTCCCCACAGGTGCCTGCACACTGTGCGCCACCAGAGCACCCGCCACGCACCCAAAATAAGTTAAAAATGTAATATAAAATATTTATGTATTTTAAAACTATGTGCGTATGTTTGTGGGTTTGTGCACATGAGTGCAGATGTCTGTAGAGTCCAGAGGAGAGAGCCATATCCCCTGGAGCTGGAGTTACAGAAGTGTATAAACCACCCAAAATGGGTGGTAGGAACTAACTTGGATCCTCTTCAAGAGCAGTATGTGCTCTGAACTGCTGAGCAGTCTCTTCAGCCCCAATAAAGTATACTTTTCAAAATGAGGCTATGTCCATGGAGAGGCAGAGAGAGAGAGGTGGGGATGAGGCTGTGGGTGTAGGGTAGGAGATTCTGCTGGAGGAAGTTAGAAAGACTGGAGAAGGAGGGACGGGAAAAAGAACACAACAGAGCCAGGGATCAACACATTTCCTGATTTATTTATTTAACTGAAAAATAATTTTTGAATCTGTAATTTCCTCTTAGTATCCACAGGAGTTTAGATCAAGAGTCCCTCAAACAGACCCAAATCTTTGGATGCCCCTCCCATTCATTTATTCATTAAGTTTTTAGGCTAGCATAGAATGTAGTGGCTTTCATCATGGCATCTTCAAACATATCCCAATATTTTTTATACAATGGCTTAGTATTTGTGTAAAATAATCCCTTTACAGACTTTAAATCTGGAATGATTTTTAGGGGTAGATATTGCATCTCTAGTGGCTAGACTCTATTGTTTGTGGACTCAAAAGAAGTAAAGATTGTCTGTACATATTCAGTTACATGAAGTTAAAAAAATGTCCTCCTTCTTTCCTCCTTTACTTCCTTTATCCATCCCCTTCTCCCACCCTTTCTCCCTCCCTCCCTCCCTCCGCCCCTCCCTCTCCTTTCTTCCTTTGTTTCTCCTTTTCTTTGCAAGGCAGGTCTGGCTAAGCCCAGTATCTTCTCACCTGAACTTCTCACTGCGTGGAACCCTGGCTGCTTTCAGCTCCCAGTACACACCTAAGCCCCACAAGTGCTGGGACTACAGACAGGAGCTACCATGCCTGCTTTTTGTTTTTTTTCTTCCCTCAGGATTTCCCATCTGTGTTCAGTTGACTTTGAAGATATGAAATATGTGGCTATGGAGAGAAGACTGTCTTTTTTTTTTTTCATTTTTCCTTATTAAGAAATTTTCTACTCACTCTACATACCACCCACAGATTCCACCTCCTCCCTCCTCCCACCCCCCCAGCCCTCTCTCCCAAGCCCACCCCACATTCCCACATCCCCCAAATCGAGGTGTCCCTTGGGGAGTCAGCAGAGCCCGGCACACTGAGCCTAGACAGGTCCAAGCCCCTTCCCACTGCACCAAGGCTGTGCGATGTCACACCACAGGCACCGGATTCCCAGAAGCCTGCCCATGCACCAGGGACAGATCCTGATCCCCCTGCCTGGGTGCCCCCCAAACAGTTCAAGCCAAACAACTGTCTTGCGTATCCAGAGGGCCTAGTCCAGTCCTGTGGGGGCTCCACAGCCACTAGTCTACAGTTCATGGGTTTCCACTAGCGTGGCCAGTCATCTCTACATGTCTTCCCATCATGATCTTGATGTCCCCCGCCTGCAGAATCCTTCCTCTCTCTTATCAATTGGATTCTCAGAGCTCAGCCTGGTGCCTGGCTGTGGATCTCTGCATCTGCCTCCATCAGTCACTGGACAAAGGCTCTCTTAGTCCAATCAGGTGCTGGCTGAGAAGACTGTCTTTATCATGTATAATATGGTGTGTTTTGAATATGTGAACCTTGTGGAATGGCTAAATGAGGTGATTAAAATATATATATATTATATATATATATATATTGCTTCTTATACTTATTTTGTGTTATATGAAGAGTTAAAAAAAATCTATTCTTTTAGCAGTTTTCAAGAGAAACTCTTAGCAGTTTTATACAGTCCAGAATATAATACCTTGCTATTAACTGAAGTTACCAGATGTTCAAAGATGTCTTGAATCTTTAGATTCACTGGTGGTCCTCCCTAAATGCCCTTTTATAGCTCCTGTGGAGTCTGTGGTCAAGTGTTTGGTATCCACTATTGCTGTATACGTGGCTTTGTTAAGCTCTGCGCACAGGAGGCCTGCTAGTTGCTTGTCTCGTTGCTGTGACAACCTGATAAATGCAATTCAGGAAAGGAAGGGTCTGTTGTCTAGGCTCACTGAGTCTTCAGGTTATTGCGGAGGGAAGTCACGGCAGCAGGCAGGCGAGGCAGCTGGTCACTCTGGCCACAGTTAGCAACAGAGAGTGGTGAGTGCCGGCTCTCAGCTCCACTTCTCCTTTTTATACAGCCCAGGACCCTGGCCTGGGATGGTGACACACATTGCTAAGGCGGGTTCACCTGTGCCCACAGGCTTGCCTCCAAAGTGAGGATTCAGTCAAGTTGACGATCAGCATTAATCATCACAGGTGGATTATAAGTAAGAAGGAAGTGAAATCTTTGGCCAAGGTACCCAACCCATGGAAGCTGCTCAGTAAACATCTATTTCCCCTGTTTCCTGGGGAGCCTGGGACCTTGGCTGAACTTCTGTATTTCCCTCACTACAGCAAAGGACTTTGCAAGCCCAGACCTCTCAGAATGTCTGCCCCTCGGCCAAGGCATTTTCTGAGGACGCTGGTGGATAGCCTGTCAGGCCCTGAGCTGTGGAGACGTTTGTCCCACTTCACTCTGCAGAGTTCTGTCACATTACGTGAGGCAGGAACACAGCTGTCACACACACTGAAGACAGCACTCTTTAGCCTGCTTGGGAGACTCCTGAGTAAGTGCTGATGTAATTTGTTTTTTTCAGAAACTATAACAGGCCTCTGAGTTAAGCATTCGCTCAGCTGGTCTGTGCCAAAGACGGCAGGTGCTTTGTGTCACTGCCTGTTGACAATGCCTGTGGTCACTCGCAGAACCTCAATGGCGGAGCCACTCCAGGGTAAAATGATTTTGAGGGTGGTGAGCTCCACCAAGGGTCCAGAGGTGTCCTAGATCTTCCAGACATAATACAGTTGGTGGAGTGAGAAAACGACAGCCAGTTCGGACTCCGCGCTCCACAGGCACACATGTTCTCAGAGGCCCAGAGATGTTTTAATTAGGATGTCCAATTTGTTTGAATCAGAGGAATGCAATTTCTGTATTTACTTGTTTTCCTCTTTTGCTACATCATGAGGCTTGGGCAGACAGGAGCCTCTTTGTCATCTGCCTGTCTCTCAGCACAAAGCCAGGCAAAGAGGACCCCCTGACAGAAGCGTATGAGAGGGGCAAATCCACGTGATGGCTCTGGAGCCCTCTTTTTCCCAATTCTTCACCCTCCTTGGCACAGGACCCTGCTCGCCACAGGTGTCTCCTAAGAACTTATGTCCCAACGTTTCCTTCTCATCCTGGAAACGGAAGTTCACTTTGAAAGCGGCTCCATTGTTTGTCCACTGTAACCTCCAGCTGAACAGGAGCAACCGGCTGCAGGCTTGGCCCGTCGGCACACTGTGTGTTTTTGTGATCTGTAACATTTCCTTTCAGATCAAGTGTGGCTGGTATAACAGCCAGAGCCAGTACATCCAGGGCAGCTAGGATCCTAAACTTCAGCTTTCCTACCTTCTGTTCGTATAATGCAAACTGTGATGTTCACAGAATTCCTTTTTCCTCTGTCCAGAAAGTAGATGAACAAGGCGTAGGTGGATAAGACTGGACCTAAAGATTTTTGGGTCTGGGTCTGGAGAGATGGTTCAGTGGTTAAGAGCATGTACTGTATTGCTCTTGTGGAGGACCTGAGTTCGGTTCCTAGCATCCATATCAGGAGGCCCAGAACTTCCTATAGCTGCAGTTCCAAGGGATCTACTGCCCTCTTCTGGACTTCCTAGATACCTGCATGCGCATGTACATACTCTGCCTCCCTCCCATAAAAAATACTATAAACTAGAAAGATTTTGCATCACCTGATGGGGAATGTGAAAGGAAAGAACCCTTTCATTTATAATTTGCATATAGTTTATCTCCTGAAAGAGGAAGTGTCTAAAGAAGTTCTTCCTATGGGTCTTATACAAACTATATTTAAAAATTTTTAATAATACTTTATTATTAAAAATCACAAATAAATAAAAGCATTACATATCACAATTATCATATCCAAGTCTATACAACTTAATGAACCTATATACAGTTAGAATTGGCATTAAAATGGAAACTGTGAAGTTTCATATTACATCTTATGTTTTTAGTATGAAATATTTTATGCATGTATCCACCATCCAGACCAAAAAAGTCCATGGTAGAATTAGAACTAGAAAAACAGTTAGCTCTGTATCCCCTTCATAACTTGTGTCCATCACCTGCACAAAAGTACGTGAGGGTACAGTGTAACATGAGGACAAGAGAGCAGAAAGAGCAAGCGTAAGGGGAAGAGAAAGGAGTGAGCACAGGGTTTTATGCAAGTTGGAGAAAACATTTCATAGCTCTCTTTTTAAGGCAGGGTCTCACTCTGTAGCTCTGGCCTCAGAGCCACAATTTCCAAGAGTGTAACCATCTAAAGAACAAGATTCTGCACTTAAGAAAGACTCCGAATGGATTACAGCATTGCTCTGGTTATATGTGCTGAAATATTCCATCATTGCTCCACATCCCATGCCAGAAGAGAAGAAACACATCAGTGAGAGGAGACCTGTAGATCAGGATGGCCTTGAGTTCAGAGAGCCACTTGCCTCTACCTCCTGAGTTCTGGCGTTAAAGGCACACACCACCACGCTCAGCTAATTGTTTTGATTTTTTAAAACAAGGCTAGCTGCAAGCTGTGAACTCTTAACCTTCCTGCTTCTACTTCCCAAGTGCTGGGATTACAGGTGTGAACTAACCATACCCAGGATTTTTCCTGCTGTGGGTTGAACACAGGGCTGTGTGCATGCTAGGCACACACTATGCTGTTTGTGCTCCAGCTCCAGCCATAAGAAAAAAACAGAAACAAAACAAAAGCAAGCAAACAAACAGAACTTTAATTGGGAATGAGGAAGATCTGATAACTTGGCTCCAGGAATCTGAAATTTTTACTTGGCAAAATTAGGTTAGTTGTCATGAATTACAGCATTGACTTTTCTAAACGGCTCTGTCCTATTTTTATTTTGTTGCTGTGATAAAACACTCTGACCAAAAGCAACTTAGGGAAGGGACAGGTTTATTGCAGCTTGCTCTTCCAGGTTGCAATCCATTATTGAGACAGGGACTCAAGACAGGAACCTGGAGCAGAAACCGTGGAGGAATGCTATTTACTAGCTTGTCTAGCTATCTTAAACATCCCAGGTCTACCTGCCTAGGGATGATGCTGCCCACTATGGACTGGGCTCTCCCACATCAATTATCAGTCAAGACAATTCCTCATAGACATGGCCATGGGTCAATTTGATAAAGGTAATTCTTCAACTGAGGTTCCGTCTTCCCAGGAGACTCTAGGTTGTGTCAGATTAACATTAAAAAGTAACCAGGACAGGGGCTGCAGAGATGTCTCAGAGCTTAAGGACAGGGGTTGCTCTTCAAGAGGTCAATTCCCAGCACCTACATGGAGGCTCACAACCATCTATAAATGGGATCTGATTCCCTCTTCTGGCATGCAGATACAGCATTCATATACATAAAATAAATAAATCTTTAAAAATTTTCCAGACAGGGTTTCTCTGTGTAATAGCCCCAACTGTCCTGGAACTCACTTTGTAGATCAGTCTGGCCTTGAACTTACAGAGATCCACCTGTCTCTGCCTCTTGAGTGCTGGGAATAAAAGTGTGCACCACCACCCTCTGGCTCTAAGATATTTTCTCATGGGTAAGTAAGTCATCTTTTAGATACAGGAGCTAGGAAATACACAAGGCTGGAAAACAGTGTAATCCTGATCTGTAGACTCCTGTTAGAAAGAGAATAAGGAAAACCTAGCTGATTCCATCAGGGATTGCTAGTCTCACACATGCAGTGTTCTGTGTCTGGGTGCCTGCTCTGGTATCTTTTAGAAGTTGAACATTTCCATGAAATGGTCTCCTCTGTTCTCAGGCCACCTGGAACAAGACCAGTCCTAAGCCAGAAAGAAGGATGTGGGACATGGGACTCAGGCTGGAGTGTGGAAAAATTGCTGCCTCCTTTTCCCCGAACCTCAGGATTTGGGGGAATCAAGAAAATTCCCATTTTAGGAAGGTGGCTGGCCCTTGCTCCATGTCTGGCCACAGCAGAAAGGAATGTGGGGGTAACTCTAGGACCCAGGGGATGTGAACAGAGGCATTTATTTGCTTGAGTTTCTCTGTGCTGTAATTGTCTTCTCTCCAACTGTTTACTAATGAATTGTTGAATTTCAGCCCAGTGTTGGTTATCACAAAGGGAGGTGGGGAGGTCTGTGCCTCATGCTGAGGCAGGGAAGCAAGTCTGGGCAAGTTGGATTCTGAGAGGAGCAGGTGCTTGAACATAAGAATCTGCAACATGGAGCCAGAGAGCTGGCAGAGGTGGGAAGAGCAGAATTGTCTGGAACGTGTAGGCCTCTCTCGAGGAGCTTGGCCAAAGCCTGCACATCTTTGAAGCACCCAGTATAACAGGCACCGAGCGTCCTTCAGAGTATCTAGTCAGTGTATCATAAAAAAAACTAGTGCCATTTTCCAATAGGCCAGGTGTATGACATCTTTACGACCAAGTGGTGCAGCAGTTCCTGGGAGCACACATTCAGGCTGCATCAGAACACTGAAGTCAACTCTGTTCCACTGGGTCTCACTGAACATTTGCTCTGTGGGTACCGGTGGAAGGCGAACTGAGGGTTCTTTGGGGTGCCTGCTGGCTCAGATGTTCTAGGAGCTTATGGGGCATTAGAGCCCCCACTGTCTGATTCCCACCAGTCCCCCCCATTCTCCTCTCACTGATGTGTTTCTTCTCTTCTGGCATGGGATGTGGAGCAATGTTGGAATATTTCAGCACATGTAGCCAGAGCAATGCTGTAATCCATTCGGAGTCTTTCTTAAGTGCAGAATCTTGTTCTTTAGATGGTTACATTCTTGGAAATTGTGGCTCTGAGGTCTCTCTGACTGCAGGAGGGGAAACTCCCATTTAGATTGTGACATGCTGAGAAATTTTGGAACTTTTTTTTTAATGTAGGGGAGACAAATCAGAAGGAGCATAAACAAACCTTCAGTTTCAAAATAGCAAAGGAATACACAACTTTTTTGACATGTATACATTGAAGAGACCAGGCCATGCTAGAAGACAGGCCACAGAACTGTGTGACAGAGTGTATTTTCCAAAGATCATCATTGTGACTCTCCTACTTCATGTTTTTTCTGGGATGATATTTTGACATTGTACACTCCCTTTGAAAGATGGGGTATACCACCCATTTTCTTGAACCAGCAGGTTTTTAACTTTGAGGGAAGTGATATTATGGAATGTGTGTGTGTGTGTGTGTGTGTGTGTGTGTGTGTGTGTGCGCGCGCGCGCGTGCATGCTGTGGGATGGTCTGTATGTCAAATTGCTCTGATTGGTCAATAAATAAAACACTGATTGGCTAGTGGCCAGGCAGGAAGTAGGTGGGACAAGGAGAGAGGAGAATTCTGGGAAGCAGAAGGCTGAGGCAGAGAGACACTGCCACCTGCCGCCATGACAAGCAGCATGTGAAGACTCCGGTAAGCCACAAGCCACGTGGCAAGGTATAGATTTATAGAAATGGATTAATTTAAGATATAGGAACAGTTAGCAAGAAGCCTGCCACGACCATACAGTTTGTAAGCAATATAAGTCTCTGTGTTTACTTGGTTGGGTCTGAGCGGCTGTGGGACTGGTGAGTGACAAATATTTGTCCTGACTGTGGGCAAAACAGGAAAACTCTAGCTACGTGTGTGTGTGTGTGTGTGTGTGTGTGTGTGTGTGTGCGCGCGCGCGTGCGTGCACATGTTTGATGCTGGGGACTGAACTCAGGACTTTGTGTATGCTTGGAAATGTCTACTATTTACTTACACACCCAAATCCATATGTGATTTCTGAGTCTAGGTCATAAATGATGATATGATAATATAGTTTCTGCCTGTTTTTCAAGTTAAATTAATAAATTAATTAAGTTTGTGTGTGTGTTTGTATGTGTGTGCATGCACATACATACGTGTGCACATGGAGGCCTGAGGTCAACCTCAGGCATCCCTCAGGCACTGTCAACCTTGTGTTTTGCTTTTTTTTTTTGAGACAGGGTTTCTCTGTGTAGCTTTGTGCCTTTCCTGGACCTCACTTGGTAGTCCAGACTGGCCTCGAACTCACAGAGATCCGCCTGGCTCTGCCTCCCAAGTGCTGGGATTAAAGGCATGTGCCACCATCGCCCGGCCAAACCTTGTGTTTTGAAACAGAGTCTCTCATTGGGACATGGTGCTCACTAGGCTAGCTGGTCAGTGAGCAAGTGAGTCCCAGGAATCCTCTATTTCTGTCTCCCTAGTGATGAGGTTACAAGCACATCAGCATGCCTGGCTTTTTAAATTTTATATATTCACATGGGCACTGGGGTCAAACTCAGATGTCCACGCTTGCACAGAGAACACTTCACCAACTGAGTCACCTCCCCAGTCCCTTCTGCCTGGTTTTTGTGGAACATTCATTCTTGGAGCTTGTATTAGATATCTGCTGCTCTATTAAAAAATGGATTCCAAGACCTCAGCTTAAGATAACACACATTTATTATTCATTTCACAATTTGTCTGAGTTAGAAATTCAGCCATGGTCAGCTAGATCTTCTGATTCAGGACAAGACTGTGACTGAGGTTTTGGGAAAGTGTTGGGGTGGAGGCTCTCATCTGAAAGTACACATGGAGAGTAGTCCATTTCCAAGGCCACTCCCAAGGTTTGAGGGAAGGATTCAATTCTTTAAGGTTTGTTAAACTGAAGGCTTTAGTTCCCGGCTGTTGGAGCCTCTTCAACATGGCAGCTTGCTTCATTAAAGCTAGCAAGAGCAACAGAGAGATAATGCATCACATGCCTTTGTAATTTAATGGTGGGAAAACATTGAGAGAATAATGTTGCCATGTTCTGTTGGTTAGCTGCAAGTACTCAAGGGGATGAGATTACACACGCTGTGAATTCCAGCAGGTAGGGATCACTAGGGACGTTCTTAGAGGCCTCTTACCCCAGAACCTAACCTCTATGTTGTGAGAAAGCCAGAGGGGGGAGGGGCGCAAATACTAGACAGATGAGTAAAAGAATACTCAGATAGTTACTGAATCCAGCGGTTTGGTAATCCCCAGCCACTGAGGCTCTAGACACGGTGGAGCAAATAACAGCTGTCCTTGTCATGCCCTTTCGATTCCTGACCCATATAACTCTTGAAAACAACCAACTTATGTTGTTTTGTGCCACTAGCTAGTGAAAGACAGTCCATCTGTCTTTCATTGCTCACCTGGTTTCTTAGTTTGACTGCAGGAAATGCTCACTGAGTGATTTTTTTGCAGTTGGATTCAAGTTACATTTTGGTCCAGAGTTTGCAGACTGAGAATATTTTGAGAGTTTACATAGATCTGAAAAACTGAAAATCTCTGGTTGTCATAAGCATGACTTTTGCTCATCAAATAAAAGCAGTATTTCACTTTGGGCCTCTTTCCTCTACTAGAAGTCTATAAAGTGCCTTCGAAGGCACAGGGCAGATCAAGCTTTCCTAGTCTGGTCCTGGGATTCAGCTGGGCTGTCATGGCCAGGGGCACACTCTTGAATGAGGTAGGATGTTCTAAATGTGTGTCTGAGACTGGAGAGATTAATAAGAGAGAAAATAACAGAAGAGAGAGTGAAGGAGGGAAATGGAGGAGGCAGATACATGTGGGCATGGTGGCCGTGATGGTAGACAGAGAGTTGAAGTCAACAGGGAAAGCCATCTTTGGGGTTGCTCACGAGGACTTAAGAGAATAGAAACACATAGAATTGTGGCTTGTCTGTTGTCTAATGAGCCCATCATTTTTAGAAAAGTCTATTAATCTAATATATGGCATGCTATTTTTTTTCCGTTACAGGGCAAAATTTTGTGCTTGGGTTGATACAGTGCAGAACAAACATGATACTAAAGGACCATCATCCCTGGGAAACCAGCGGAAGAGAAGAGTACAGAAACACTGCAGGAAGCATTAGACTTCCATGGGCCGTAGTGATATGTATTTTGAGCAATGGTTACTTAGTCCCTGAGATACAGGAGGCCCTGAGTAATGTGTAGGTTTTCTGAGCATTGGATATGAGTGAGGTCAGCCCAGTTCTCATCCCTTGTGTCATGTCTATTCTTTTCTCTTGGGCTGTAAGTGTGAGTCCCCCAGGTCCTACCCCTGACCTGCACCTATTGGCCAGTCCCTACTCTAGGCATCTGGGACAGTCTGGTGATGCTAGCAGAATTTAAGTAAATGAAGTCTAATGATCTAGAGCTCCACCTAAGACCACCCCCGTGATTTGATTTTCCTGACCTCATACTAGGGTCTTGAAAGGTGAGACTTGTCTTTGCTCCTGAGCCCCGGGCCGTCTCTCTTTCTCCGCTCTGCAGGTCTTAGGAATTGTTGTTGAACTTCCACTTTGGAGCCATCCCCACCTTTCTTCTCTAATGTTCCACCTGCTCCTTTCCTCCCGGGAGTCAGGAACTCTGGGCTCCACCCATAGATATGATTACAGGCTTGTTGTTTGACTTCTGAAAAGTCATATTTACTCTCTGGCCCTTGGATTGCTCACCTTGAAAACATTGTGATTATTAACTTAGCAAGCTTAGATACATGTCCCCTGGCAACATGGATAGTCTCGGGAACTACCTGGTCTTGACAGGGACTGTAAAGTCATGGTGAAGGTTGGGACAGTGTCTTAGTTAGAGTGTCTATTGCTGTGCAGAGACACCATGACCATGGTAACACTTAAAAAGGAAAACATTTAATTGGGCCTGGCTTACAGTTGAGAGGTTTAGTCCATTATCATCGGGGTGGGAAGCATGGTGGTGTGCAGGCAGACATGGTGCTGGAGAAGGGGCTGGGAGTTCTACATCTTGATCCACAGGCAGCAAGAAATGAACTAGCTTGAGCTTCTGAGACCTCAAAACCGATCCCCTAGTGACACACCTCCTCCAACAAAGCCACACCTCCTAATAGTGCCCTATAGACCAAATATCCAAACACATGAGTCTATGGGGGCCATTCCTATTCAACCTCCACAGACAGGTTGTGATTGCAAGCTCATCAGGTAGGAGGTATGGCTATGGAACATAAAGTAGAGACAGGCCCAGAATCTTTGTTTTCAGTGCTCAGGTGATCAAACATAGAAACTCAACAGGTTGTGGAGCAGGATCTAACTCTCAAGTGGGGAAATGCCTATTAGGATAAGCAGAGACTCGGAACCACTTCCAGAACTGGAACCAAAGGCATCTGGGTTTAGATCAAGATTCAGTTTTCAGGGATCTTGGGAAGATAGGCTGAGGGAAAACGAGGCTGAAGGTTAAGTGTGGGCTGAGTCCAGATAATGGGAAGGCTGTGACTGGGTCACTATAGGGCTATTGCTAGCTCAGCAGTTTGTTGGGACAATGTAGGAGGATGCTCTTACGGGTCAGCTGGAGCAGTTGACATCGCTTAGACTCGGTGTTCTCCTCAGGGCTAGGCCTGGGGTTTGTACCCACCTATGGAGAGGGATGGATTGCTAACACCAGCTCTCTCTGGCAGAAGAATCTAGGATTCCCTAAACAGTCTCAGACACATTGGGGAAAATAAGGGAGCTGCCCTGCAGGTCACAGCATCCTCACATGGCTCAGGAAGAACAGGCCAGTGCACTTCTGACCTGGTTCTCTTGGCATTTTAGGTGTTGAATCAGTCATCGGCCAGAACAATGTACAGTCTTGTGGGGTTCACTGCAGTGAGTCAGAGAGAACCCCAGTGGCTGCTGCAGAGCAGGCACTCCATAAATGCTTCCAAAACAGGAAAGCTGAATGACATGAAGAGGAGAGAATGACAGCAGGGAGACGGGGCACATCAGCAGTGGCCCTGAGAAACAGGGCTTTTCTCATGGCATCCTCACCATTGACAACCGAGCCTCAACCTTTCCCCTATAATAAGAAAAAGAATTCTCCAAACACATTTTCAGATTCTAAAGTGCCGGAGTCAGGGAGATGTTCCTACCCTTGACCCAGTCATCCCACTCTTGGGATTCTTTCATAAGGAAATAATTCAGTAAAAACAAGCAGCCAAGCACAGGAAGATATTTATGATATCATCAACTGAGGCAGCACATGTTTGACAATAAGGAGCTGCCTCAGTTTTGATATATTTATCCAGCAGAATCTCGTGGAGGTGTCAAACTGGCCACTGTGAAGGTTGTGTACCAAACATGGACATGTACAATAAATAATTGAGTGCAAGTGTAATTTTGCAAAACTTTAGTTCCTTGTTTCAACTGGTTAATTAAAAACATTTTATTTCATTATTTTTAATTGTGTGTGTGTGTGTGTGTGTGTGAGAGAGAGAGAGAGAGAGAGACAGACAGACAGACAGACAGACAGACAGACAGAGACAGAGAGTCCCCCAACATGGGTGCTGGGAACTGAATTGGGGTCCTTTGCAGGAGCAGTACAGCCTCTTAGCTGCTGAGCCCTTTCTCCAGTCCAACTACACTTAAATGACTAATTTTCAAAAACTCATTTTAAAATCACATGTATTTATTTAGTTATGTGTGTCATGGTGCATGTGTCGAAGTCAACGGGTTACCTGCGGGTGTTCTTTCCTTTTGCCAAAGGGGTCCTGGAGATGAAATTCAATAATCAGACGTGGCAGCAAGGGCTTTACCTGCTGAGCCATCTTGCCAGCCTCCATACTCACTAATTTCTTCCAAGGTGTTCATCACTGTGATTAAATTCCAAATGAAATATACAAGTTACTTAAGAGTGTGTAATGTTTCCTTTTCCTGCTGTGACTTAAAAGGACACACACACACACACACACACACACACACACACACACACACACAGATATTCTGGAAAGACAGCTGGGACAGGGCTTCATCATGTATGAAAATGACCATAGAGAAGTCAGAGCAGCAACTGACAGAACTGAACACCTCGGGACATTTACAGCAAAACTAGGTAACAGGACAGGGAGCGCCAACAACCGTCACATAATGAGCATCTCTGTGGGAGAGAGAGACATAGCAGGGCAGCAGACAGATCTGAAAATCCACGAGAGGCAGGGCGGAAAGCACAGAGGCTCAATTTGAGAGCAGCAGTGGAAGCTGAGGGGCTTTTCATGCCAACGACTGATGAGAACAAAGAGCCGCAGTGAGACCTGGAACGATGTGGTACACGAACTCCCAAGATGGAGTGGCCCAGAGTGTGCTGTTGGAGACAGGACTTATCCTTCAAGGAACTTCTAGGAGAGGACATGAGCTTCAGTAAGAGAAAGGCAGAAGATGCAAAGAAAGAGAAGGCTCAGGTCAACATGGGGAAGGGGGGAAGATCCGGCAGAAGAAAACAGCTGTAAAAAATAAATACCCCTTGAATTTTAGATTGTGAACTGCCATTTCTGACATGACATGGAAACAACAGAAGAGAGGGCCCTGTGAGATTACAGAGGCTATTTGAGCACACACCACCTCCCACCATCAGCAGTGTTATCTAGCTCTTCCATAATCAATCTAACCAACAGAAAAACAGCAGGGTGAAAGGTTCTGTAAAGAAAAGGAATAAACAGTATTATCACATGCCTACAGATAGTACAAATATGTGTGCCAGGAAGACCCACTCAGCAAGAGATCAAAATATAGTACAACCATATGTCTAGTGAGGAAAATACAAACTGGAAGGTCTCAGATGAGAGCCAGTGAGTGGTTCTGCAGACCAAGTCACCTGCCATGCAAGCCTCATGACCTGAGTTTGGTTCCTAGAACCCATGGTAGAAAGAGAGCAACGACTCCCGAGTTGTCTTCTGACCTCCACATGTGTGAGGGGGCAGTGAGAGAATTTGTCTCCAAAAATAGCATGGAGGGGCTGGAGAGATGACTTGGTGTGTCCGGTGCTTTCTGTACCAGCATGAAGACCTGAATGTGGATGCCCAGCACCCTTGTAAAAAGCCAAGTGTGGTGGCATGGCCCTGTGAAGCCAGTGCTGGGCTTGAACACAGGTGGATCCCTGAGGCTTGCTGGTCAGCCAGTCTAGCTGAAGCATTGAGCTTGAGGTTCAGTGAGAGGCCTTGTTTATGAACAACAACAATGTGAAGAGCACTAAAGACAGACAGACGGTATCAATGTCTGTCCTCCACATGTATACACATAGGTGAGCACACACACAACCATAACATAAACTTTGGGGGAGGGGATAATTTTAGATTTATTGAAAAATTAAGTAAGGTAGTACACGGAATTCCTATATAGCTTTTACCTAGCATACTCCATGGTAAACATAACCATGATGTATCTCTCCAAATTCAGAAACCAACACTGGCCGGGTGGTGGTGGCGCACGCCTTTAATCCCAGCACTTGGGAGGCAGAGGCAGGGAGATCTCTGTGAGTTTGAGGCCAGTCTGGTCTACAGAGGTAGTTCCAGGATGGGCAGGACTGCTACACAGAGAAACCCTGTCACAAACAAACAAACAAACAAACAAACAAACAAACCAGCACTATAACACTGCTGTTAACTAAACTGCAGGCTCTATTTATATCTCACCAGTTTTCCCATCTATGTCTCTTTTCTGTTCTAGATGGAAAGCGTTAACACTGGAAACCACACACAGAACTACATGACTGCATACCCTCCACAAGGCCCAGCATTAAAAATATTACTACTTAAAGCTTCCTAAAATGCACACATATGTGAAGAGGATCTAAATGAAACTGCTAAATAATGGGAGAGACAGAACCCCATCTGGACCTCTCTTGTCACCAAATGAAACTTCCAGTCCTGGGACTGGGTTACATATAATTGAGTTGTTGGCCTAAGGAACTCCCAAACTACCCAGGCTGTTGCCAAGACTACAGGCTGCTCCCCACAAACTGACAGCTGAGGACAACACCTATACAACTCACTGAACACGGAGAAGCCGAGCTGTTGTCTACATGGAGCCTTCACCTCTACATTCTACCATCTTTGGTACAGGAAGGCACTCTGCATATTACCACAAAAGAAACATGAACACTAACCTGGCCACAAACCCCTTATCTACAATGGTGTCCTGCCTGCAAGATATGCTAGGGCAATGGTGGCACAAAGCTTGAGGGAGTGACCAACCAATATCTGATTGGACTTAAGGCCCACTCCAGGAGATGGAACCCATACCCAACACAGCTTGAGTGACCAAGAGCCTGAGACTAGATAGCCCAGGAACCAGGGACTTAGGATAAAACCAAATAGTACTATTCTTTAAAAAACAAACAAACAAAAATAAAAAACAAGACAAACAAAACAAAACAAAAAGCCTAATGACTTTTTGTTATACTCAAGGATTAGGGCCTTCCTCAGCCATCATCAGAAAGCTGCAGATGGGAACACATACAGAGACCTACAGTCAGACACTATGCAGGGAATGAAAGACCTTAGAACACTTGGCTCTAATGGGATGTCTCCATCAAATTCCTCCCCTCAGGGATCAAGGAACCCTTCAGTAGTGGAGGCAGAAAGAGTGTAAGAGCCAGAGGGGATGGAGGACACTAATAAAACTAGGCCCTCTAATTTAATAGGTTCAAAGCTCATATAAACTCACAGAGACTGAAATAGCATTCACAGGGCCTTCATGGGTCTGCACCAGGTCCTTTGTGTATATATTATGGCTTCCAGTTCAGTGTTTTTATGGGATTCCTGAGTGTTGCAAACACGTGTATCTCTTCTTTCTTGTGCCTTCTTTTGGGCTCTTTTCCTTTGTTGGGTCCAGGATCTTGCAATAATGGGGGACAGACCGTCAAAGTCTATTAAACCAGAAGCAAACTTTATTCCAAAGAAAAAAAATAAAATAAAATAAAAATCATCACAGGGCATAAAAGCTTATCAGCTAGCTGAGACCACAGCCAGAGTTGGATTTTGAGGCTGTAGTAGTTGGAGGGGAGTTATGAGCCCCGTTTTATAGTAAGGGGAAAGGTGTTAGGCAGGGAAGTGCATACTGGGAGTCATGTAGAAACATCAGACATGGGGTGCATGCTAGAAGTCCCATAGTAACAACTATTAAAAGTTAACTTTGGTCCAGGCAGTTGCTGGCTATAAGGGGCAAGGGGGTTAAAAGTTAACCCCTGGCTGTTGACAGAGGACCTGGCTGTAACGCAGACAGCCATTGTTAACATTTAACACATTTAACACTTTAGAGGTGATGATTGTCAGTTTCCATCTCTTAAGCTTATAATTTTATATTTCTATATTCCAGGACCCTTCACCTTCTGTTTGTCTTGTCCAAATCTGATGTGTTAGTTTTTGTTTTATCTTATTATTTTATTTTATTATTATCCATTAGAAGCCCATTTGTTTGCTAATGAAAGACAGAAAGGGAGTGAATTTGAATGGGAGGGGAGGTGGGGAGGAACTCGGAGGAGTAGAGGGAGGGGAAACCATAATCAGGATATATTATGTAAGAAGAAAAGCTAGTTTCAATAAAAGGAAAAAAAAATACTACTCATGAGAAGGAGCAAGACTGTGATCCAGAATCAGGAAAAAAAAAAATCCACCAATAGAAACAGACACAGATATTAAGGATGTGATGCAATTAACAGGAAGGAGCTTTAAATAGGGATACTTGAGGATTTAAATGATAATGAACTTAATAAGGAAGGGAACAGTAGATATAAAAATAGTGACATGGAAATGCCAAGGTGCCAGACCATGAAAAATAAGGAAGATAACAAATTCTCTGGATGGGCATCATTAACAGATCAGACACTGCAGAAAAGATGAGTGAACTTGAAAACAAAGCAGTAAGAGCCATTCAAACTGAAATACAGAGAGCAGAAAGAGACTGAAAAAAATTGTCCATCACCTCTGTCCCCTACAGGGCAGTAACAAGGGCATATTGTATGTCTAGTTTGGATCCCAGAGGAAAGCACAGGAGAAATAGCAGCAGAGAAGTTTCTATATCTGATAAAACTATAAATCCACAGACTCAGAAAGCTCAACAAACCCCAAGCAGGATAAGATAGACATAAAGTAAACCACACCAAGGGACAACAGAACTAAACTGCTAGAACTCAATGACGCAGAAAGAAAAATCTGAAACTCAGCCAAACAAAAGATACACCATGTACAGGAGACACACATATGAGGGAGTGCAGAACAAGTCTTTGTTTTTAACATCTATGAAGGGCTAACAGGAAAATCTGTCAACCTAGACTTCTCTATCCAGGAAAAATACCTTTTAAGAACTAAGGTGAGACTGTAGCTCAGTTGGTAGACTGCCTCGCATGCATGTGGCCCTGGGCTCAATCCCCAGCACCGCAGAAACCTGGCTGTAATCCCAGCAGTCAGGAGGTAGTAGCAGAAGGATCGCAAGTTCAAGGTCATCCTTGAATACTTATCCGTGTTTATTGTTGCATGTCTTAATCATTGTTCTATTGGTGTGGAAAGATACCATGACTAAGGCAACTCAAAAGAGAAAGCATTTTAAAAAAAAAACACAAGTAACAGCTCATGCTGGTGAGGATGTGGAGCAAGGGAAATACTCCTTCATTGCTGATGGGAGTGCAAACTTGTACAGTCACTATGAAGATCAACATGGTGGTTCCTTAGAAAACTGGGAATCTATCTACCTCAACACTCAACCATACCACTCTTGGGCATATACCCAAAGGACACTCCATCCTACCACAAGGACACTTGCTCAATTCTGTTCATAGCAGCTTTATTTATAATAGCCAGAAACTGGAAACAACCTAGATGTCCCTCAACAGAAGAATGGATAAAGAAAATGTGGTGTATTTACATAATGAAGTATTAGCTGTTAAAAACAATGACATCATGAAATTTGCAGGCAAATGGATGGAATCAGAAAATTCATCCTGAGTGAGGTAACCCAGACCCAGAAAGACAATATAGTATATACTCACTTATAAGTGGATATTAGCTGTTGAGTAAAAGATAATCATGCTACAATCCTCAGACCCAGAGACACTAAGAAACAAGGAGGGCTCAAGGGGGGGATGCATGGCTCTCCCTGGGAAGTGGAAATAGAATAGATTTTTTGGGTGGACTGGGGACAGGTGGGGATGGAAATAAGAGGGCTCAGGTGAGGTGAGTGGGGGAGGGATAGAAGGAGAGAGTACTGGGAGAGCACTGGAATTGGGGGGCATTTGGAGAATGGTGTAGAAACCTAGTGTAGTGGAAACTCCCTGACCCTAGTGAAATCTCCTAGTAATGGGGAATATGGAACCTGAACTGTCCGTCTTCTTTAACCAGGCAAGGCTCCCAACACTGGGACTGAAATATCAACCCTATCACAAAACCTTTGACCAACAAACTGTCGTGCCTTCGAGATGTGGGGTAATGGTGGTGTAGAACCTGTGGGAGTGGCCAGCCAATGACTGGTCCAACTTGAGGCCCACACCTTGAGAGGGAGCCCAAGGCCTGACACTGCCTGGATGACCAGGACCCCGAGGTTGGACATCCCAGAGACCCAGGATAGAACCAAACATGACTGGCCAAAAAAAAAAAAAAAAAATCAATGAAATCATTATTATCATAATGAGGCCTATTTCTTTGTATATTGACTTTAAAAATTAACAAAACAAAACCCCCAGAGAAGCAACTTTGTGCTGTTTACAAGATGAAACTCACTTTACATTAAAGACCCAGGTGGGTTAAAATTAAATAAATAGAAAATATATACCTTGCAAGCACTAAACCTATATTAGAGAAGTGGAATGGCTCTATTAATACAAAGCAAAATAGATTTCAAGACAAGAAAAACTGCCAAGGCTAATGAGGAACTTAGCTCAACACTGAAAAGATTGCTTAGTGAATGTTTTAAATGTGTACACCCAACAGAGCTTCAAACACACTTGTCAAATGCTGACAAAGAGCTAGGGAAATGGCTCAAAAGCAAAAGTAGAAATGGATGAATCACGAGTGTAGCTGGGGATCCCATCATTCCATTTTTGGAAATTGATGGAGCAGACAGACGACCAGTGAGAATTAAGAACACAGGCTGGGTTGGGCAGTGGTGGCACATACCTTTAATCCCAGCACTCAGGAGGCAGAGGCAGGAGACTCTCTGAGTTCAAGGCCAGCCTGGTCTCCACAGCAAATTCCAGGACAGCCAGGGCTACCCAGAGAAACCCTGTCAACAACAATAACAACAAACCGACAGAGAGCCCGGTATGCCTGAAGCTCCTTGGTTTGATCCCTACAGCTGCATAAACCTGGCATGGGGGTGCACACCTGTAACTTGGCAGGTAGAGGTAGGAGGATCAGAAGGTCAAGGCCGCCCTCAGCTAAGTACCAAATTTGAGGCCAGCCTGAAAACAAAGGGTTGGGTGTGGTAAAGGCAGATGACTTGCTATGAGTTCAAGGCCAGCCTGGTCTACAGAGTGAGTTTCAGGCCAGCAAGACTTCATAGTGAGACCCTCTCTCAAAAGACCAAAAAACAAAAAACAAAAACAAAAACAAACACCTCCCAAGCAAAACCAATGAAACAAAAAACAAAACAAAGGATTAAGCGCCATCACTGACTGGCCTGTTTAACAATTATGGAACACTAGTGCTCAGCCACACCAGAACATACATTCTTTGCAAGTACACGTGTAACAGTCTCCAAAATAGAACACAATAATGGGTCATGAAGTATGTCTCAATCAACTTGAGAGTTGAAACTGCATGGAGTCTCTGACTGCAAATGAATTAAATGGGAAATTAAATGGGAAATCATCACCACCAACAAAATGCACAGATATTAAAAGAGTTCTCTGAATAACTTAGGTCACAGGAGGGAAAGTATATGCTAACCGAAAGGCAATGAAAACTCAAGGCATCAGAACTGGTGTATGGAGCTGACAGTACTTCCAAATACATTTAACTTGAAATGTTCACATTAGAAAAGAAAGGGTCTACTCCCTTGACCCCAAAACACCTGAAAATGGCAAATTGAATCATAAATAATGAATGGAAATCAGGGGCTAGAGAAACAACTCGGTGGTGAAGAGCACTTGCTGCTCTTGCAGAGGCTCAGGTTTGGTTTTCAACACCTACATGGTGGCTCACAGCCATTTATAACTCCAGTTCCAGGGGATCCAATGCCCTTTCTGACTTCTGTGGGCAAGAAGCACACATGTGGTACACATGCATACATGTGGTAAACAATCATCCACAGAAAATAAATACATCTAAAAAAAAGAGTGGAAATAAATGAGATAGAACACAGAAAAATAGTAGAGTCAACAAAACTGAAAGTTTGGTTTTTAAAAAGGTTGATAAAATTGGCAAGAAAGAGAGAGGGGCTTTAGAAATGCAAAAGGGGCCATCATAACAGACCCTATAGGTATTTTATAAAGGGAATACTGTGAACAGTATGTACTTAATAAATGAAGTCTATTGTGCATTAGAATGGAATATTACCCACCTGCAAACTCACCTAAAGAATAGATGAAGGGCTTCACTTAGTTTATTCTAGGTGGTCAGCTTTATCTTGACCCCACAGCCAGATAAAGATGTTACAAGAAAACTAAAGACCAACATCTGACATGAGTTCTTAAAATATCAGTAAACTGGAAACAACAGCATCTGAAAAAGAACATAAATCATGACCAAATGGGGCTTATTCCAGGAATGAGAGGCTGATTTATAATTCAAAACAGAAAGATCCACCAATATGTGGAAATTAGTTAATTACTCACAGATTTTACCTAGTTTCGCACAGTTTAATTTTGTACATTTAAAAAATTGAGTATCGGAGATGGGGAGCTGGCTCAGCAGATAAGGGTGCTTACTCTGCAAGTATGAGGTCTTGAGTCTAAATCCCTGGCCCTCCAGTAAAGGCTAGGAATGGCCCTGCCTGCCTGTTACCCCAGCATGGAGGCAGAGAACACCAAGGAGAAAGGTGGGTTCTGAGAGCTTGGAGGCCAATTAGCCAAAAACTCAGAGCTTCCGTGTTCAGTGGGAGACCCTGCTTCAAGCATAAAGCAGAGAGTAGAAGACGCTGGCACTCTGCTCTGGCCTCTGTGTGCACGTGTACTGGTGCTCACACTTGCACACTCGTGTGTGTGCACATACACATACATGCACGCACTGTTTTTCTTTTTTTTTTTTTTAATAATGTAGAACTTATTTGGATGTTTGATGCCAGTGACAATAAATTCAGATGATTTGTTGAATAATTTCATATTTCTTACATTTTATGTTTCCTTTGCTATGTATTAAGTTATTGATTTACATATTTGTCAAGTACTTTTGCTAGTACTGTCATTTAATAATATTTAGTAATAGTATTTTAAACATTATTTATTTATTTGGAGATGGGTCTTAGGTAGCCAAAGCTAGTCTTGAACTTTCTAGCTGAGGGTAGTCTTAACTCCTGATCCTTCTGCCTCTACCTCTACTGAGTATTGGGATTACAAGCATGTGCCACCATGCCTAGTTCATAGTTGACTTCTTTTTTGATATAGGGTCTTTCTATGTTGCTTAGGCTAATCTCATACTTGTGATTTTTCTGCCTCAGCCTCCTGAGTGCTGGAATTACATGTGGATACCACAATGTCACCTGTAATAGTTTTGAACCAAATTATTTACATCTGGCAAAGCAAAGGAGATTTCCTGCCCCGCCTGTTTTTTAAAGTATTGCTGTAGGTCTTATTTCTTAAAATTAAATGTATTTATTAATAGGTAATACATCCACTTGGCTGAAAACTCTTACAATAGACTAGAGTATCACAGACATAGTAAATATTACCATACTAATTGCTTTGTATTCTTCTGTAGATATTTTGTGTATAAACTAATGTTGCAGAGGCTGACCTTGAACCTCAGCATTTAAATGATTCTCTTGCTTCATCTTCCCAAGAAATAGGAAACACAGGAGTATACCACCGCACACAGGTGCACAATCTTTTAAATGTGTTGCATTTTCCACTTAAATTTATATCGTTGGTGCTCATCCCCTTCAGAATACAAAGCTTTTCTTGTTATCCCTTTTCATAGATTCATAGTGTACCATTGAATGGAGATTGTTTATTGATGGTTTTTTAGATCATTTTTAGTTTTTTAAAATGCAGAAGCAATAGATAGGAATAACATTGTGCATACATTTTTAAAACATAGATCCAAGGATATCTGTAGGATACACTTATACATTATAGTGCATGTTGCACACATTCATTATATAATTTAGTCTCTAAAAGAGAAATTAGTAGATTAAAGAACATGCATATTTGTGATTTTAAAGTATTGCCACATTGTTTGCATTGCCTGTACAAATACACAAAACTGTGGAATAGCAAGAAACATGTATTCACAGTTCCTTAGTCCTTGACACAGATCTAAGACCCCTGGAAATGTGCTGGAAGTATCTTTGTTCTAACAAAATGACTATTTGGGGGGCTCCTGGAGGAGACCTAGTCACCCGAAAGACCCAGCCATTTTCAGCCCCAGTCCCACAATCCCCAAGGAGGGAAGAGGAGCTGGAGCTGGAATGAAAAATTGATCAGACTTCTATGAGGAAGCCCCCACAAATACCCCCCAGGTACAGGCCTGGCTGAGTGTCTGGGTGTGTCAATGTATCCATAGACTAAGAGGCAGCACATGCCAGCTCCGTAAGGACAGAGCCCTGCACACTTCCAATATGACTCTATGCTCCTTTTGTCTCTTTGTCACATCTGTCATTATATATAAACCAGTTTCTTCGGCCATTGCAACAAATTATTAAAAACAAGCAGAGAATTGTGGGATTCCCCAATCCATAGCTGATTGACACAGAGGTAAGCTGCTTGTAACTGGTGTCTGAAGTGGGGTTAGTCTTGAGGGTTAAGCTCTTAGCCTGTGGGGTGTGCACTTTCTCTGGGTGGCTACTCTCAGAATGGAGTTAAATGGTAGGACACTCAGCTAGTGTCTGCAGAGAATTATAGGAGTGTAAGAAAGACAGCTGGCTTTTCCTCTAAGATGCCACCAGCAGTGTGTGAAGGTGCCTGCCAACCCACGTCTTCATTGTGGTCTCAAACTTTTTGATTGTTAACGTTTTGTCCTGTTAATTGTTTTAATTCACATTTATTCTATTCTTAGTGAGTTTTAAAGCTCTCCTTAATGATTAATTTATTCCTAGAATTTATTTCAGTGGAATTTTAATATACAGCATTGATAACTAAGGTCTGATTGATAATTTTTTTCCTAATGTATCTTGTTTATTTTGTATTTTCTTTTACTGCATTGGCATTAATTTATAGAGCAATATTAAGGAATAGCACTGAAGCTGAATATCCTTTTGAGTTGCTGATTTTAATGAACCAATTATAATTTTTCTTTTTATTGTATTTATTTTAAATAAATATTGCACTCATCTGGCCTATCCATCCTATATTTTAAAAGTAAGACAAACCAACAAAAAAATGGAAATTGAAGTGGATTTTTAGCCAATGTTTTCACATTGTGGGTCTGAGTGATTTACTTTCTTACTGATGAGCGTGTGTGTGTGTGTGCAGTGTGCATGTGTGTGGGAATATGTATGAAAGCCAGAGGTCAGCCTTCATCTTGTTATTTTTTTGTATTTTTTTTTTATCTTTTATGTATATGAGTGTTTTGCTTGCATGTACGCCTATGCATTATCTGTGTGTCTGGTGCCTGCAGAGGCCAGAAGGCATCAGATCCTCTGGAACTAGAATTAGGAATGGTTGTGAGTTTCTGGGAATCAAAACTGGGTCCTGTAGAAGAGCAGCCAGTGCTTTTAGCTGAGCCATCTCTCCAGCAACCCCCCGCCCCCCCCTGCCACTTGCTTTTTGAGACAGGGTCTCTCACAGAGACCCAGAGCATGCCATTTGGGCTAAACTGGCTGGCAATGAGCTCAGGGATCCGCCTGGGTCAGTCCCCCTAGTGCTGGGATTAATCTGCTCTTTTACATAGGTGCTGGGACTCCAGTTCTGGGTCCTCAAGCTGGTGCAGCAGGCACTTGCCAACTGAGCTATCCAGCCCCCACCCCACTTTTGACAGAAGAGCTCCCGTATCCCAGGCTGGTCTTGGACTTGCTATGTAGCAGAAGATGATCTTGAACTCGTGATCATGCTGGCTCTGCCTCTCAAGTGTTAGCCTGTGCTACCATGCTCGGTGTGTGTGATGCTGTGGATCAAACCCAGGACTTTGTGCTTGCTTGGTGAACGCCATATCAACCGAACCACACCCCAGCCCATGCTGTTTAATTTTAAGCACCAGAGGAAGTCCTATCTCATCACCATGGGTGCTTCTTCTCCACATACTTTACTGACCTTGTTATTGTTCAGTTTTTTCCCCTGTTGCTTCCTGTGTGTGCGCTGTTCCTGACAGGTCTTGTTACCAGAGTTTTGAAGAGCTCATAAAATGAAGAGAGTAGCTTTTCTTCTTTATCCCCTTCCCAACAAATTCCTCTCTGCTCTCCTGGACTGGAGAAGGCAAGGCTGGCCAAGTTCAGACCCGCTCCAGGACCTTCAGTGACCTTCAGCCAGTTCCTGGCTTTCTTCTTGCCTCTCACAGTGTTGTCTCTGGCATTTCTGCCTTTCCCTGGGCCTGGCTTCCCGGCCTGCTCCCCAGCATCTTTGCTTCAACCTGAGCTGGCCTCTGAGTGAACCCAGGGGAGGGGATTTCCTTGGCAGATGGAGGTTCTCCCTAAGCTCCTCCCACTTCCTGCGGGAGTTCTCCCAGCTGGGCTTCCACCTCTGGCCTTCTGCAGTCTTGGCCTGCCCCCTGGCCACCAAGTGTGTCCCCGGCATGGCTTCTCATAGCCACAAACATTGAGACTAGGATGTACCTCCCCGCGTTCGCTATTGAGAGATGGACTGACCACATTGGAGGAGCTCCCAAGAGCAGCTGGTTTGAAGGGGTTGTTGCAAGGAGGCAATGGGCTTGTTCTGGTTGCTTCCAAAAGAGAAGGATCACAGGGCAGACTTAAAGCTGGATGGTACCTACAAGGGAAACAAGAATTGGATGTCTACCCACAGACTGCGGCTGGGCTGCACAGTTGTGCAAGTCCCAGAATGGCCTTTGTCCTGCTCTTTGAAATAATTTGTGTGTCCAGCCTTCTTGTCCAGCTCTCACTGAACAAAACCAGATGCTGAGGCCCGAGCTATGCACTACCGTGCCTGGCTTAGGATGACTGTTTTCTTGTCATCTCCCCTGATGCCATCTGAAGCCAAGGCCACCACATCTAGACTCTGACTGATTTGGGGTTTGAATCCTATACTTGTCATTTACTTGCTGTGGGATTTGGGTCACATGGGCTTAGAGACTGGAGAATGAGATACTGGAATTAGACGATATTAGCTTTCCTGATGGACAAATGGACATTGACTAGTCTGTGAGTGAGCAACAGAGTGCTTAGGCCTGGACAATAATAAAACATGCTCTAACCAAAGCAGTTAGTACACATGAGAATGTGAACAAAAGTGTGTGGTCCTATGGAGTCTACAGCAAGACAAGATCAAGTGCTACAATGCACCATGTCCCAGTCACGGCCAGCTCCCTTTGTGGAAGAGGCCTTCTGGGGAGACGGCAGCTTTGGCTGGATGAGAGAGGCTGGGCCAAGTAGTGTGCGTAAGCACTTGAGGTTACTAGGACTTCAGCTTCTACACCAAAGGAAGAGAACTGGGGTCAGCAGGTTGATGCAAACTTGGCCCAGCGGGGCCTACTAACAACCATAGTCAGTGGTCAGATTAGGGCGAGAGGTTTGCCCATCCCTGTGAAATGGGTGGGGGGCTGCCTTTAAGGGTCCCAGGGGATTGGCTGGTGAAACTGAGTGGGCATGTGACCTCAAGTCCATGGACTCTTCCTTGTGGTGAGGTGAGGGTAGGGTGCAGTATAAGGAGTGAGGGAAGGTGAAGGAGAGCATCGAACTTGAGGCAGAGGAACCCAGCAATCTTGATTCTTTGGACTGGTATGTGGGGAGGCAGTAGAGAGTGACTGGGGGCGGGGAGTACTGCCAGAGTTTTCATATTTATTTATTCACTTATTATTTATTTAGCACAGCCTTGCAAAAGTCTCTTCCTGCCTGGGATCTAAATCCCAGGCTCCAGCCCTAGCCCCTCCCCCGCCTCTCTGCAGTTTGTTGCTCTTAGGCTGAAGAATCATGAGTCCCATTTGCCAAATATTTCCAGCTTTCTTCTCTTCCAGGCACGTGATGAGATTGTACTTCTTGGCTCCATGTGGCTGGCTGGAGATGGAGTGACAATTTATGGCCAGTGGATTGTGCATGGGAGGGACATACATCATTTCTGGGCTAGAGCATTTCATCACCAGTGCAGGGCCTTCCACGGGGCTCTCTTCTGCCAGTGGTGGAGATGGCCTTCAAGATGGTGGCTGCTCTTTCAATAAAAAGTGGAACAGACCCCTAGTGTGGACAGGGAGCACGAGGGAAGCATCCCTCTGCTGTCCTAAAGCTCCTGTTTCTAGCCACAATATGACACTTTAGATCTGGGTCTTCTCTCTATTCTCACAAGCATGCTGATTTTCTTTCTTTCTTTCTTTCTTTCTTTCTTTCTTTCTTTCTTTCTTTCTTTCTTTCTTTCTTTCTTTCTTTCTTTCTTTCTTTCTTCTCTTTCTCTCTCTTTCTTTCTTTCTTTCTTCTTTCTCTTTCTCTTCTTCTTCTCTCTCTCTCTCTCTCTCTCTCCCTCCCTTCCATTCTTTTCTTCTTTTCTTTTTTCTTTTTTCTTTTTTTTTTGTTTTTTCGAGACAGGGTTTCTCTGTGTAGTTTTGGTGCCCATTCTGGATCTCGTCTGTAGACCTGGCTGGCCTTGAACTCACAGAGATCCACCTGCCTCTGCCTCTCAAGTACTGGGATTAAAGGCGTGCGACCACCGCCTGGCCAACATACGTTGTTTTAAGCTACTGAGTTTGGAAGAAATCATTATGTAGCAATAAACAATTAATACAGGGAGTGTGGCTGAGAGACTGTGTTTGGGGATACCAAACTGTGGTAGAATAGTGATGACAAGTCTCTGCTTAGCCCAGATGTACCCCTTGTTCTGGGGTAGACTTAGACACCTTGACAAAGTTGGTAGCTCCAAAGGCTACGTTTTCCAGATGCCCTTGTGAATAGCTGTTGAGGGATGGCACTTCTCCCAGGAGAGAACAGAACCAATAAAAACTCATTTCAGTGTCTATACCTTAAAAACATCTTTGTTGTTGGTAAGGTCTCATGGGGGTCAGGCTGGCCTTGAAATTGCTTATGTAGTCAAGGATATCCTCAAACTTCTGATCCTCCTGCATCTACCTGAATGCTGGGGTTTCAGAGTTGTGCCACCATAACTGATTTATGCCATCTGTGGATAGAACTCGGGGTGTAGCTGGAGTTTGCTTGTGTCCTGGTCCACTGGCAGTTGGGGCAAATCTCTCCCACTAGCGTTCCCCAAGTAAACACACAGAGATTTACATCACTTATAAACTGTATGGCCGTGGCAGGCTTCTTGCTATCTGTTCTTATATCTTAAATTATCCCATTTCCATAAATCTATACCTTACCAGTGTCTTACATCATGTTTCTCTTCACGGTGGCTGGCCGAGTCCTTCACTCCTTCTTCCTGTTCCCCCAGTTCTCCTCTCTGCTAGTCCTGCCCATACTTCCTACCTGGCTACTGGCCAATCAGCATTTTATTTATCAAGCAATCACAGCAATACATTTGCCGCATAGAGGACATCCCACAGCATCAGGACCTTGTGCTTATTAGGCAAAAACTCCACCAATTGAGCTACTGCCTCAGCAGCTCCAAGGTGAGTCAAGAGACCTGTGCAGGCCTGTCCTGTGCTTCAAGGAGTTTCAAGCACAAGATGAAGCTAGTTTATAAAGAATGCAAAATATTGACTCAACAGCCACATCCCCTGAGCATTGCTGGGTGTGACACACAGGGACAGAGCCTACATGACATCATCAGTGTCTCAAGTGCCAGTGATGGAGCTGACAGGGAGTACCAACCTCAGAAACCAGAGTTCCACTGAGACACGTGTCCACTACTAGCAAAGGCAGCCGGTGGGATGCCTCCCACTGGAGTGACAGCTAACCTTGTTAAGGGGGAGTGTGAGCTGGAGAACCTGGAATTATTGTTCAGACACCCTCAGTCATGCTTGGGGGCTTGCACAGTATAGGGAAAGCTGTCCCCTAGACATAACCATGAATACTACCTTTCTGCTGCTTAAGCACGTACCATAGTGAGGACAGACAGATATGGATCAAGGATATGTGTTCAGTTACGGCGGGCTGTGATGGCACATGCCTTTTATCCTGGCACATTGGAGAAAGAGGCAAGTAGATCTCTGTTACTTCAAGTCAGGCTGTTCTACAGAGAGGTTCAGGCCAGCCAGGGCTACACAGTGAGAACCTGTTTCAAAAAAAACTTTCGTTTTTTTTCTCCAGCTAGACATGAAGATCAAGAGACCTAGTCTATAGCATAGTGATTATAGCTGACCTGACATATTCTTACAAATCACTAGGATAGTTTTCACATTAAAAAAAGAACGGTAAATACGTAAAGTAATGGATATGTAAATTATTTTGATGTGGCATCCACATATACCCTTAGATCAAACATCATGTTATATACTGTAAATATATACACTTTTGTCAATTGAATTATTTCATGGTAGAAAGGTGGACATGATGAAATATTGAATGCTATAAAATATAAATACATTTAAAAAACTGAACTTAAGAAAAAGTAGTATACATTTGACTCTGAAGTAACTGGCATGATATTTTGGAAACTTTGTAATGTGGATATATTTGAATTTCACAGGTGAGGAGCCAGGCATTACATAACTTGCTTCTTCTGAGGTGGAAGCAGGGGCCACACAGGTAGAGGACAGCCACCATGGAAGGTACAGTCCTCTAGTGCCCCCATCTGACTTGGAGCTTCTAACTTGTGTCATGTTGTACACTCCTGAAGCTCTGGCCCTTTGCTGGGCAGGGCCCTTGGAAGGAAGCCCTTGCTGCTGCTGGGCCCAAAGCTCTCAGCTGAGGGCACTGATCTGCTTTTATCCACAGAGTCAGCAAATGTGAGGGTGATTTATAATGGCCATTAGTGGGGTGCATTTGAGGCCAAGCATGAACCTCTTGCACTTCAGTTCTGCACAGCTATGTGCGGGAGCAGAGAGGAGTTGAATTCCTGGAATTGGTCTAATAAAAAAAAAGGTGATCCTGTCGCTTTAAGACTTTTAGGCAGTTTCCAAAAGGAGAGATGATGAGTGACAATATGAGTATACTTAATTCTATTAGACTAAGCTTTTAAAAATGGCTACTTCTCCACAGTGAGATGGATTTTTTTGTTTTTCTTTTTTAATTTTTAATTTTTTTTTATTTTTATTTTTGTTTTGTTTTGTGGGGGAGGTTGCAAGGGTGAAGGGTGAGTATGGAGGGACAGGGAGATGAATGGGATTGGGGTGTATGATGTGAAATTCACAAAGAATCAATAAAAAGTAAAAAAAAAATGGCTATAGTAGTTTTGTTGTTGTTGGTTTGCTTTATTTATTTATTTATTTATTTATTTATTTATTTATTTATTTATTTATTTATTTTGACAGAGGGTTTCTCTGTATAGCCCTGGCTATCCTGGAACTTGCCTTAAAAATGAGACAACAGCAACACCCCCATTGTTTATTACTTATTGTTTGTATGTGTGTTGGAATATGCTTATGCTTTGGCAGTTGTGTGTATAGTTCAGAGGATCGCTTTAACCGAGGTGACAGTCTTCTTCTATCATATGGGCCCTGGGATGGAATTCAGTGGTCAGGCTTGGTGGCCGCCAGAGTCTTTACTTGATGGACCATCCCACCAGCCCTACATTGATCAATGCTATGCTGCATGTATGAGTTTCACCACAAGCAAATGTTAAAGAATGAAAAGAGGATACCTGGAGAACAGCCATCATCTAGGAAACAGGGTCGTAGAAGGAAGTGCCTGTTCAAATGGTGGCAGGACAGGAAGGGAGAAGTCTAAGGGAGTGTCAGAGGGAACGAGGTCTTCCCTGGACCTTCTGGTTTGCCTTTCCTGTGGTGCCAGAGAGTTGAGAAACTTCAACACAAGAGACAGAGCCAAAAGTCCCTGCAAGATTCAGGCTTTCCTAGAGGCATGTCAAAGGAGGATGTTACAGATAACAAATGAGCTGCACTGACTGAGGCCAGGGTGAGTTTTACTAACTATGCTTGCTCATCCCTAAATCTAAACACTGCTCTTCATGAAACTGCCTGACGGTTTCATTCAAGGAGGAAATTCTCTAAGATCAAAACAAGGTAAACCAGCTCATATTTATTTTGTTATGTTGTCTCATGCGGCCCAGGCTGGCCTCAAACTTGCTCCATAGCTGAGGATAACCTTGAACTTTGGAGTCCCCTGCCTCTGCCTGCTGAGTACTGAGGTTACAGGTGTGTGCCCCTTGCTTTGGCTACCACACTACTTTAACAATGGACCCCAGGGAATTGGAATTTCCCCAGGAATCTCATGCTGGAGAAAGGAAAGGCCTACTCCTGGTGCCAGCCAGGAAGAGATGTCACGTGGGGGTGACTTCTTGTCAGCAGGAGAGCCTGGAGTTGAAACAATGATAGACTACAGCTCGACCGGGATTCCTTAGTTACAATACCCATAGCCATTTATTAAAATGTGAGGCACAGGCCAGCACCCTGATGATGGACTAGGGTGGTCACTGGACCACTTTATTGTCTATCTTCTCAGTTGTGGTTGTATCACGTGCATTCTTCTCCTCTGGCTTTCTCTATTATTTGTCTGTACAATTGGCCTGTTGAGGGTGGGTAGTTGATCCTAGCTTGTTAGGGATGCCAGTCCAGGCTCTGACCCCAACAATTCTGGTTACAAGCGGACCCAATGGCATTGTGGGCATCATTCCTGGGTTAAGGAGAAATCCCAAATGAGCTCTCTTCTGAACTGCAGCAAAGTACAGGAAGCCAGTGAGGGAAGTCAGTCTGAGACCCTGACAGCTTACAGCGTGAGGCCTTTTTTCTTCTCCTGCTGAGCCTCGTCTGCAGGCTCCCCGGCTCTCAGAGACAACCCCTCCGTGAGGTTTGAGAATGGCACGGGACCAATTTGGGAGTCTTGACTACTCCTGAAAGGTGGGAGGACTTGGGTGCCGGGCTGGGCAGCTGGGAGGGTGATATGATCCTTGGTTTTGCTTGTTGACAAGAGAAAGATCTTCAGGGGCCCAGGCCTCATCTTAGAGATATAGAAACCTGAGAGACGTGATTTCCAGAACTTTGGGAGCTCTTAATCCTTTCCAGACCTCTGAAATGTATTTAATGGTCCCTCTTCTGTCTAGTCTACTTTTTCAAACTCCTAGACTAGGGCTGAAACACACCCCTACACACCTCTTGTCATGCTATCCCAGCCTGGGATCAAGATGCTTCCCTCAGCAAAGTGCGTGGTGTGCAAGCATGAGCATCTGGGTTTGGATCCCTGGCACCCATGTAAAAAGCCCAGCATAATGGTGTTCATCTGTAAACCAGCATTGAAAAGGCAGGGACAGGAAGGACCCTGGGGCTGGCTAACCAGCCAGGCTAGCAGGATCAGTAACTCTCTGTTCAGTGAGGCACCCTCTGTGGTGGTTTAAAGGAGAAATGTTCCATATAGTCTCATTTATTTCAACACTTGGTCCCCAGTTGGTGGTACTGTTTGGGGGGAGATTATGGAATCTTTTTGAGGTGGTGCCTTGCTGGAGGAAGTATGCCCCTGGGGGGGGCAGGCCTTGAAAGTTTATTGCTCTACCCTATTTCCTTTTGTGTAGATGAAAATGTGATCAGCTGGCTTCCTGATACATTTGCCATGCCTTTTCTGCTACGGAGTTTCCGTCTCTCCTTAACTGGGAGCTAAATTAGACCTTTTCCTCCTCTTAGTTGCTTTTGGTCATGGTATTTTTATCACAGCCACAGAAAAGTATACCTGTCTCAAAAATAAGGTGGGAAGCATAAACTGGGTGGTGGTAGCACATGCCTTTAATCCCAGCACTCGGGAGGCAGAGCCAGGTAGATCTCTGTGAGTTTGAGGCCAGCCTGGTCTACAGAGCAGGATCCAGGACAGGCACCCAAACTACACAGAGAGACCCTGTTTCAGAAGAAAAAAATATCAAGGTGGGAAGTAATTGAGGGATTTAGGAAGATACCCAATATCACCCACCGGCCTGCCTCCACACATACTTACATGTGAACACACATACACACACGAACACACATACACACACACACATACCCAGATCTATAATCAATCAATCAATCAGTCAATCAATCAATCCAGTGGCACCTGTTACAGATTCACTCATTCCCTTCGTCCCTCCTTTTGCTTATGGACAGCAGGCTTCTGTATTATGCTCTTAGTTTGTATTCTGCATCAGGGGAGACCCTGGCTTTCTGAGCTTGGGTTCAGACAGCTTCTTGGTGTATCTTGCCTCTGAATCCCAGAACCATCTCTTCCCCTTTGCCCTATAAACCAATCACCCAAGTTCTGTCACTTTGCCCTTTTGGCCACGACTTCTTACATTCCAGTTGGTCCTAGTCTGTGGCCTCTAGGTTCTTGCCGGGTTCCTTTCTCTGAAAACTCTCCCAGATAAATCACAACTATCATGTCAATGCTGCATCTCTCCCAGAATAGCATGAGGAAGAGTTAGCAAGGCCTTGGGAGAGCATCCAGGAAGCCTGTGTGTTGTAGATGGGAAAACAAGCCGCTCCTCTGCCTAGAGGACAGGGGACTCATCCAAGGTCTTGGCTTTGAGTGGGGGCCAGAAATAAACTTCTCTATCTTTGGGGCCTTGTGCTTTCTTAGTAGTGGCCTGTGGCCTCCTTCTTCAGGCTTCCAACGAACCCTTCTCTGGCCGTGGCCTTCCAGGTGTCATATCCATAGAAGCAGGCTGGCGGCTCAACCTTGCCCAGAGTGTCTGCTCCAGGACTGCAGAAGAAAGTTTGACCCAAAGAATGCAGATGATAGCCAGTGGCCCTCTTGATAGTGCCTGGAGGAAATGACTTCTGCTGTCAAATAATAGTTTGAGAATGAGTCCTGTGAACAAATAGTATCTGGGTAGACTTCACTCCGAACCTGAACTTGGTGAAGGTTCATGGCCATCGGAACCGCCGTCCTCCCTTTCTGTCTTCTGGCAAGAAAACTGTTTTGTTTCTGTGACTTCGGGTGGTGTTTTTCTCATCAATGGGGGCGATTCCTGACTGAGTTCCAACCGAGGCAGCTGGCTGTGCCCTGAGAGTTCTGGGGGGAAGGAGATAATGAAAGCATTTACAAAGCTCTTTCCCAGGCGTGCTCATGAAGTCCTGGTGGCAGCAAGAAAGTCCTTATTTGTCTCCTGTTTGCTGATGGTACTGGGGCCCAGAGAGGGTCAGCGCTTAGCTCAAGGCCACACAGCCAGTAAATTATGATGTCTAAATTCCAGCTCTTGGGGCTGGGTAGGTGCTTGTCGCATAAGCATAAAGTCCTGAGTTCAGCTCCCTAGCACCCATTTTTTTTTTTTTAAAGCTGGATGCAGTAGCTTATGTCATGTGACCCAGTACAGGGGAGGTTGAGAGAGGTGGATCCTTGAGTCAGGCTAGCAGAACCTGTGAATTTCATGTTTACAGAGAAACCCTGTCTCAAACAAAAACAAGCCACCTTATGTCAGCTCTAGCCATGCACACACATGGGCATACACCCACAGATACATGCTCCCACAGAAATACATCCATCTCTCCCACATAAACAATGCTCGCCCAGCTTCAAGCAAGTAGTTTCGGTCTCTGTTACTCACTGTGAAGGTCTGATTGAGACTTCACTAGCTGTGAGAACATCACCAGTCCTTGATCACTGTTTCCTCGTGGTTAAAACAGGGACTCTAGTAAGTTTCTCATCAGAGTGTGGGGTGATTAAATGGGTCGCTATCTGTAGGGTTCTCAACCATGTGTCTGATGGGCACTGAGTTCTCAGTATGGTTGGCACAGTGCTCGGTCAGTCTGTCCTCATCTGTAGTGGGGATTCCCTGAGGGGATCGATGGGGAGATTGATTTCAAATGTCGTCATACTGTCTGACCTTTTGAGATTACCCAGGTTGTCTGCTCACTTAATTTTATTAAAACAAAACAAAACAAAACCCTGATACTTGAAGATAATCCTACGTAATCATCCTTGTGACTCAGGGTAATTAGGCGCTGGGTCAGTGATCCGTATAAATAGTTGAATTTATTATTACGTTTATATAACCAAGTGACATTTTAAGATGGTCCTTTTTATTGGTATTCCTTGGTGTTTACTGCATATCTATGCCATCACATCTTTGTTATAGGCACCATTTAATCCCAATCGCATGCACTGGAAGTGACTCACATAAAGAGACAAAAATTTGAAAGAAATGCATTAGACCTGGCATTTGGGAAATGGGGGAGGGGAGATGGGAGGCAGTATAAGAGGGGTTTCCTGATTGATATAGCCTAAAACTGAATTATAATAAGATAAAGGGGGTTTCAGTCTGTAAGTAATATTTTAAATACTTCTTATTCTTTATCCCCCCCCCCTCAGAGCTGAGGACCAAACCCAGGGCCTTGCACTTGCTAGGCAAGTGCTCTACCACTGAGCTAAATCCCCAACCCCAACTTTGTATTCTTGTTGTTTTGTTTTGAGACAAGTTCTCACCATGTAGCCCAAGCTGGTCTCAAACTTCCAATCCTCCTGCTTCAGCCTTCTAAGTGTTGGGATCACAGGTGTACATTACCATATCTGGCTAAGAAATATTTATTGTGGAAAAGAAATAAAGTCAAGAAATTCCATTACCTTAGTGTTTTTGATCTGTTAAATCAAAGATTAATTGATTCTACCTTATATAAAAAAATATTAACTGCTCTTCCAGAGGACCTGGGTTCAATTCCCAGCAACCAATGGCAGCTCATAGCTGTTTGTAACTCCAGTTCCAGGAGACCTAACACCCATGGCAAAACACCAGTGTACATAAAATAAGAATAAAAAACATTAAAGTATGATCTCTTTCATTCACCCATCAATTCATTCATGTATCCATCAATGCAGCCTCTATCCTCCCATCCATCTGTCCATGATATTTTATCTGCTTTTTCTTTCTTGGTCACCTACCTACTTGTCCATGTACATAAAGGAAGACACTTGGAATAATATTTTATTACACCAGTTATTGTTATTTGGGGCTGTTGTTATATTGAAGATTCAAGATTTTCTTCTTTGTGTGCTTTAATATTGTTCAAATACTTATAATAACTATATATGCTTTTATAAAAATAAAAAATCATTAAAAAAGGAGGGGAAATCGATGCTCCTGAATTTTCTACAACATTTGGACTCTCTCTGCTTTTGTTGCCTTCACACATCCCAAATTGTCCATAGCCAAGGGCTTTAGGTTCATGCAATTCCTCAGTACATTGGTGGTTCCATCCCTAGACTCTGCTACAGAGTTCACACAGGGAGTCCTCAGTGCTGGAGACCTTGAGTGACAGGCTGTTTTTGGCCTGATGGGAGACATGCATAGGGCTGAGGGGATAAGGGAAGAAGAGATAAGGAAGACAGGAGAGACTTGGAGTCCCTGGCATTTCTTGCTTTGCTTATGTGGATGTCAAGCCTAGAGGGAAGTATAACTTGTTTAGAGTCATCTTGTCATAAACATCTAAGTCAATCAATTGTTCCCTTCTAAAAAATAATATTTTCCACCCTAGACATCTGTGAGTAAGGAGAAAAGAAAGGTGGGCTCTCAGGTCCTTAGATTTGACATGGAAACGGAAAAATAAAAGGGTCACCAGGAAATGGAGAGAGATTAGGAACACATCCCCTCCATCTTCAAGCAGCTGATCCTGCTTTTCTACTAGGTTCATGGAATGAACATCTATAGGGACTGCTGGACCCTCTAGAAGCATCTCCAGCGTGCATTGCACAGTGTTCAGAGGAATCCCGTGTGGGCTGACCTTATGTGGGGTTTGGATGGTGTGTAAAAGATGCAGAGAACTCTGGAGGTCTGTCTGCTGCGTAAGGGGGTTACTGCAATTGACATAGATTCTTGTGGTACTTTACATTTTTCTGATAGTATGGTGCTAGGGATATGGAAGGGACTCTTTCAGGACCCTGGAGGGCAGCCCCTGTTCAACTCCAGCAAATTGTCAGCACCTCCTTTGTGGACAGCTCCATACTTCCCAGCGATGACTGGAGTGTCCCCCCTGGGCCACCTTGTGTGTTGTGAATGATAGTCTCTCTCTCTCTCTCTCTCTCTCTCTCTCTCTCTCTCTCTCTCTCTCTCTCTCTCTCTCTCTTTCCCTCCCTACCACTCCCTCCCTCCCTCCCTTTCTCCCTCTCCTCTCCTCTCCTCCCTCTAATTAATTTTGATATAAGGAAGTTTCAATTCAAGTTTTATTTTTTTCAACAGGCATGATGTATAAAAAGGAATACACAGTCCAAATAAAGAATTCCTTTGGCTAAATACAAGAGCTGGAGTGATTAGTTAGAAACAGTTGAGGGATGTGTTTGTCATGGTTTAGGAATGTTTTATAACAAGCATTTTTTTTTTTTTTTTTTTTTTCAGAACCAAACCAACTTTAAGGACACATCATCTTACAAAATTGTTTTGGGCTATTTCCCAGTGTTAATGCAATATGGGAGGGGTTAGCTGGGCAAGGAAACCTTAGAATTCCAAGTATTTTTTTAACGACTTAAGGCTAAAGTTCAGAATATTTGAAATCTGGGCTGTCTCAGAAAACCCAGAATTAGGATGTCCACGTCCACAGCCAGCAGTCTAGCATGACTCAGGTAAAAGAGAGAACTCAAACAGGAAACAGAGGCCTGTCCTGGCACTGTAAACACCCTGCATAATAAGTGAGAGTGTGTGCAGAACTTCCTGCTGACAAAAAGAAGAGAGGCTTGAAAGCCCACGGAGCCATCCATTGTTTCACGTAATTGGAGTGAAGCCTTGGCACACTATCCTGTAAGAAAGCATGTGGCCAGGCCAGAGGCTGCCAGGAGAGGCTCATTCATTTTCAGCAGATGCCTCACAAAGCAGGCTCTGCCTTGGGAAGTGTCCTTGGCTAGAGCATAGGTCTCATGAAACACAACTTTGTCAGTACTTGAAGTGGCCCCATCGGGGCTCACAGGTGCCTGTTGTACTGACTACATGTCACATGTTCACTGGCAATGGGGGCAGAGGGGCTTGAGGAGTGGGGTGTCAACTACCTCTAGTCAATATCTCCTCCTTTTCTTTAAGACAGCATCTCACTATATAGCCTGGCTGACCTGGAATTTGGCATTTAGACCGGGATAGCCCTGAGCTGACAGAGGTCTGCCTACCTCTGCCTCTAGAGCGCCTTGTTAAAGACAGTATCCATGCCAGGCTATTCTCTTTTTCTATAAGAAAAATGATTATTGGGGTTGGAGAGATGGTTTAGTGGTCAAGGCTGCGTGCTGTTCTTCCAGAAGGCCTTAGTTCAATGCCTAGCACCCCTGCTAGGCAGCTCACAACTGCCTGTAATTGCAGGTCTGGGCCAACCAGTACCTCTGGTCTCAGCAGGCACCAGCACTCAGGTGCACACACTCACACAGAATTAACAGTAACATAAATGTTTTAAAAATGGCGAAGTCTAATCAGATTGTAGTGCTTTGTGCCTCCTACTCGTGACCCCAAGAACAGCCTCTTTATGCAGTTCTAATTTTATTTATCAACTGGAACTTGTCAGCATCCAGTTCCCAGAGTGATGGGAGGACCTTGCTGATGCCCAGTCGTGCTGCACAGAGGAAATGGGGGTGGCGAGGAGAAGAGTCAGATTAGTAACTGGAAAAGGAGGAACATTCAGAAACAAGGTATTTGATGTGTTCTGAACTTTTTATGACCGCTGATTCTGGAGTTCATCTGGAATAGAAAGTGAACAAACCCAGCCAAGAACATTTTGAAAAAGAAGAATTTGCTCTATTTGATATCGAAATCCACAATAAAGCTACAGTGCTTGAAATGCTGTGGGCTTGGCATGGGGTAGATGGACTCTTCCGTAGAGCACAGTAAGAGTACAGAAGTGGACCGGGCTTCATGATGGGTATGGTGTTCCAAATGAGGGGCCGACAGGTGGAGAATAGGGAATTTTTAACATTTGATGTTACTATAGGTGCCTACTTGGAACAGAATTAAGCTGAAATTGCTTTCTTATATATAGAGAAAAACAAATATTCAAGTAGACTATGAAAATAACACTAAAGAACAAACCAAAAAAGTTTTAGAACAAAACTTAGTAAGCCTTCTCCCCTACCCAGAGGGTTACAGTTCAAGATATTTCCAGGGTATTTTAAATGGAGGGTTGTACCAACTGCCCCCACCCCCATAGATACACACATACATGCCTATAGCAAAGTCTAATTTATGAAGGCTCAGGGAATTGACAATAGCAGCAATAAAGTAGAATAATTAGAACAACAGCCTATATTAAATGTTAAGAAATTGTGAGTTGTTTCTTTCTGGAATTTTCTATTTATATGTGGGGACCAGGGTTGACCACAGGTAGCTGAAACCATGGGAAGTGAAACAGCAATAAGGAGGGACTCCTGTGAAAGAGGATATTATTGGCCAGGCGTGGTGGCCAACCCCAGTGCTTGAGGTGTAGATATCTGTGAGTTGGAGCCAGCCTGGTCTACATATTGAATTCCAGGACAGTCAGGGCTAAACAATCAAGCAAGAAAGCAAACAAACAAACAACAACAACAAAAACAGAACAAAGATCTTGGGGTGGAAAGGAGCATTCTGAAGTTTGAAGGAAAGCCCGGCAGGTTTGATTCTCTGCTGTGGAAGTTAAGGCATTGTGATCATGTTAAGGTCCCACGGAGACTCTCCTGTGTCTCAGGCTCCCTTTCCCTGGGTCTGCTTCTCTAAGTCTCTGCTGTTCCTGGGCCCTGTCAGCCTGTTTCTGAGTCTCAGCTCCTGCTCCCTTGATCTCTTGGGGTTCTCCATCAACCCTATCTCTTTCTCCTTCCTTAGGTTTTGTCTCATAGTCTGTTCCCCAAGTAAGAGTAGATGGGTTCTGCATAAACAGGAATTTCATGGATAGATCAGGGTAGGGGGCGTGTTAAAAAGAAAAAAAAAGGAAGAGACAGACAGAGAGAAGAGCACAACGAAGGGAAATGTAGCCACATCAGGGTGTCAAGATCGCAAATACACAGTGGCTGCAATCCCCATAGACAGGTGGGACTGTGGGCAGAAGGGGAAAGGTAAGTCCTGGCAATTCTACTATAATTGAAATACAAGAGGCTGAGTGGGAGCTCTGAGGCCCCTCAGAGTCTGGGCGTCTGGGCATCCCAGTCTCTCCAGGATCTGCAGATCATTTCCAAGGAATTGGTCTTAGTCAGGACAAAAGGAAATACTGCCATTCCTTGGAGTCACTCAGAACTGTGAAATTCACTAAAACCATGTCATTGTCATATGTCTGAAATGATCTTTGTAGCTGCCATAATTGTGTCGATTTTCTGTTTTTTAAATGTAATTTAAACTAAAAGTCTAGATTTTCTTCCTTTTTAAAATACTTCCCCTTCCACATAAAACAGGGTGCAACTTAACCTAAAAACACATGCAGACGACATTTTATCGTCCAAAACCTTTTCTGGTCTTTACTTTTACTGAAGAGCCTGAATGCTCCCTATGCTCTTTGAAGGAGATTTGGGCTTTGTCCCACCACCTAATGACATATATTTAAGGCCAAAGGCTGCTGGGTGAGGGATAGTGGTTAAATACCTCTCTCTGATGTGACTGTCCTCAGAACACAGACAACAGGAAAAGGGAAACATTTCTGGTAACAGTAGCAGGGGTGGGGGTGGGGGCGGGGGCGGGAGTGGGGTGGGTAGGGTGGGGGTGGGGGTTGTCACTTCCCTGCCAGCTGTTTGAATCCTTGTGTTCACCTTCCCAACACAAACCTCTCCCCTGGGCACAATATGACAAGACTGTCACTCCCCATCATGGTCAGCTGAGTCCAGAGAGACCCCGAACATGAACGAGGGAGACAGTGACAGTACCTGAACCCAGGGCAGGGGGCAAATGTTTCTTGAGCTCCTCTCACATACTTGCCCTGCTCTCTGGGCTCCTGTGGGTACTTGTATGTGCGAAGCTGGAGGATGTCTGTAACCTTTCCCCATGCTGTGTACCAACCACCTCCTGTCAGGTTCATGGACACCTGGGGAGTCTGGAGGGTGCTGCCGCCGCCACCGCCAAGCACGATGTTCCCACTCTATCATTCATTCATCAGTTCCTAGGCAAGCAGCCTTGGAGAGGTGACTAGGAGTCCCCCTTGCCTCCCTCGTGATCTTGTGTTTCCTCTGTGTGCTCCTTGGCCTTTTCAGAATCTCAACTTCATTGAAGCCTGTTTGGTGTCATATCCTGAGGTCTCGGGCTTAATGTCTTTCAGAACAGTTAGAGGGAAGAAGCCACAGGACAAGCCATTCTCCTCCTCCCCCAACTTCTTGCTCTGGTCCAGGGGCTGCATCTGCTGATGCAGGATGGCTTTCCCACCCCCTCCTCCCCTCCTTCTTTCCAAGGCTTTGCACATGCTAGGCAAGAGCTCTTGATCCCTGAGCTACAGTCCATCACTCTTTTCCCCCTGTCGACTGCCCTCCAAGGTTGGGGTTTTCCTGCTAACAGTTTCTTCCACTCACTGATGACTATCCAGAGACTCCTGTCACAAGGATAGTGGGGAGACGTGAGGGGAAAGAAACCCTTATTT